>NC_140688.1:6000000-6270000 GCF_054131305.1 Coturnix japonica | reverse complement strand
ACTATCACGACCCACTATCGCACCACCACAGCGCCCCCTGTCGGCCCGCCCCCCCTTATCAGCCCGCCCCCGTTTCCCGTCCCCGTTCTGCCCGTTCTGCCGCCGTAACGGGGAGTCCCGCGCGGTGTGGAGCAGCCACGCTCTGAAGGACGCGCGTGGCCGCGTGCTGTGCCCCATCCTGCGGCGCTACGTGTGTCCGCAGTGCGGCGCCACGCGGGACAACGCGCACACCAGGAGGTTCTGCCCGCTCACCCCGGCGTCATATCGCTCTGTGTATGCACCGAGAGCACGGGGACGGCGGTGACTGATAGCAGGTAATGGGGTATGGGGTTATAGGGGCTATTAGGTGATGGGGTTGTGGGTTATGGGGTTATTTATGGGGTTGTGGGGGTTCTGGGGTTATTTATGGGGTTATGGGGTTGGCTATGGGGTTATAGGGGTATGGGGTTATTGGGGTTTGGGGTTGTGGGGTTATGGGGGTTATAAGGGGTTATGGGCTATAGGGGTTATGGAGTTGGCCCCCACATATTGTACTGTGTGTGTCGGGGCAGTTGTGGTGGTGATGATGTTAATTAAGGCCGTAATTACTAATTACTATTACTAATAACGCACTCTGTGTCATCCCCAGGCTGTGCTGAGCGCAATGTGGGACAGAAGGCAGCAGCTGGGCACCAACTGTGCACCATCATTAGTGCACTATCACTTGTGCACCATCATTTGTACACCATCAGCTTTGCACCACCGCTCGTGCACCATCATCTTTACACCATCACTTTACACCACTTTACACCTTCAGTTGTGCATCATCACTTGTGCACCATACCTTTGCACCATCACTTTGCACCACTACTTTGTACCATCATTTGTACACCATCACTTGTGCACCATCACTTTGCAGCATCCCTTTGCACCTTCAGTTGTGCACCACCACTTTGCACCATCACTTGTGCACCATCAGCTTTACACCCCCACTTTGCACCAGGAGCAGAGCTCAGCAGCTGTTCCCTGTTGTGTTGTTGTGTTATTGTGTAGTTGTGTTGTTCCAGCCCTGCTCACACTCGTGTGTTTATTGCACCATTATGGGCTTTTTTCCCCCAATAAAGCCCCACTCACAGCTGCAGCTTCATCCTGGCTCGTACCCCTCCATCTTCCTCCTCCTCCTCCTGCTGTTGTTCACCCCCCGGCTCCGCTCACGACGCAGCCGCAGCAGCGACACCAGGGCACGATGGGCGCTCATCACACGGCGGCTGTAGGATAATGGGAACCCATAGGGGATAATGAGACCCCATAGAGACCAATGAGACCCCATAGGGGGCAATGAGAGTCCCCATAAGGGACAGTGAGACCCCATAGGGGATAGTGAGACCCCTATAGGGCACGATGGGCGCTCATCACACGGCGGCTGCAGGGACAATGAGACCCCATAGAGACCAATGAGACCCCATAGGGGATAATAAGAGCCCATAGGGGATAGTGAGACCCCACAGGGGACAGTGAGACCACACAGGGGACAGTGAGACCCCATAGGGGACAGTGAGACCCCATAAGTGCCAATGGGACCCTAAACCTAACCCCACCCCCAGCACTCACTTGAGGTTGGAGAGCTCGAGGATCAGCCCCCCCAGCACCGCTGACGCATCCTCACGTGGTGCCACCTCCTTCCTGGGGGTCAAAGGGGGTGAAAATGGCACCAATCCGGGGCTTTTTAAGCCCAAAATGAGCTCTGGGTTCTGGTGGGGGGAGGGGGGTCCGACCTGGGGGTGCAGCTGGGTGAGGCCGGGTCCCCATCGGCGTCCACAGGGCACAGAGGGGCTGCAGGCTGGGAGGGGGTGGGTGGCTGGGGGGGAAATGGGGTGAAATGGGGGCAACTGGGGCAACAGGGGATGAACTGGGGGGAACTGGGATGAACTGGGGTGAATGGGGGTGAATGGGGGGGGATTGGGGGATATGAGAGTGACTTGGGGGGGGACTGGGGTGAATGGGGGTGAATTGGGGGGATCTAAGAGTGACTTGGGGGGGAATTGGTGTGACTTGGGATGATTTGGGGGTGAATGGGGGGGAACTGGGGTGAACTGGGGCACCAAGGGCTGAACTGGGGGGAACTGGGATGAAATGGGGTGAACTGGGGGGGACTGGGGGGATCTGAGAGTGACTTGGGGGGGGAACTGAGATGATTTGGGGTGAATGGGGGCAAATTGAGGGGGACTGGGGGACATGAGAGTGACCTGAGGGGGGACTGGGATGAATTGGGGTGAATGGGGGGAAATTGGGGAGGATTGGGGGATCTGAGGGTGACTTAGGGGGGGACTGGGATGAATTTGGGTGATTTGGGGGTGAATGGCGGAGAACTGGGGTTAACTGGGGTAAGTTGGAGTGATTTGGGGTGAACTGGGGTAAATTGGGACAATCTAGAGTGGAATGGGGGGTAAACTGGGGTGAACTGGAGCTCTATGGGGTGAAGTGGGACAATGTGGGGTGCAGTGGGGCGCTATGGGGCTGTTCCCTATGGGTTCTCATAGTACTCTGGCATTACCTGCAGCAGCTCGGTGTCCCCCCCTGGCACCCCACTGTGCTCCGGTGCTGAGATGTGGGGCAGCCCCACAGTGCCAGCCCCATAGCGCTCCTCATGCTCTGCCCCACAAGTGGGCTCCGCTTTGGCTGCCCACTCCCCCTCCAATGGCTCTTTGGTGGCCTCAATGCATTCTGTGCCCCCATCGGTGTCACTATGGGGCTGTGGGGTGCTATGGGGCTGTATGTCCCCCATCTCAGGGCTGTTCTGGTCCTCCTGCTGCTCGCAGCCATCCATCCCATCCTGGAACAACCCCCCCCATAACCTGTGTGCTCCCTGCCCCATAGCCATGGGGAGCTGTGGGGTGACGCTGGGGGGGCAGAGGCCCTGTCCTACCTGTGCCAATGGGGCCGCTGTGGGGCTGAGCTCCTCCATCACGCTGAGCTGTGGGGCGGCTGCTGGGCCTCCGTTATCAGAGCGGCTGGGAACCAAACAGACCCCAAACCCCATCAGCTGGGGGGCACCAGGACCCATTGCTGGCCCCAGGCCCCATTCCTACCCCCAAGCCCCATTTCTGCCCCCATTTCCACCTCCAGCCCCCCCTCTGCCCCCCACCCTCCCATTTCCCCCCATTACCTCTCTGTTCCATCTCCATGCACTGAGTCCATCCCTCCGCCATTGTCCAGAGCGTCGCCTCCAATCATGGCCCCCATACTGATGTCCTCCATATTGGTGTCCCCCCCATTTATGTCTCCCCCATTGCTGTCCCCCATATTGCTGTCTCCCCCCTTGGTGTCCCCCATATTAGTGTCCCCTCCACTTACATACCCCTCATTGCTGCCCCCTCTATTGGTGTCCCCCCCATTTCTGTCCCTCTCCTTGATGTCCCCTCCATTGATGTCCCCCTCATTGGTGTCCCCCATATTGCTGCCCCCTCCATTGGTTTCCTCTTCCTCGGTGCCCCCCATATTAGTATCCCCCCCCTTGGTGTCCCCTCTATTGATGTCCTCCCCCTTGGTATCCACTCCATTAGTGTCTGCCATATTGGTGTCCACCATACTGGTGTCCCCTCCCTTGCTGTCCCTCCCCTTGGTGTCCCTGTCCCCTCCATTTTTGTCCCCTCCATTGGTGTCCACCATATTGGTGTCCGCCATATTGGCGTTTGCCATATTGGTGTCCCCCCCCTTGGTGTCCCCTCTATTGTTGTCCTCCCCATTGGTGCCCCATCCAATCATGTCCCCCCCCTTGCTGTCCGCCATATTGGTGTCCCCTCCATTGTTTCCCCCCTCATTGGTGTCCCCTCTATTAGTATACCCTCCATTGATGTCCCCCCCTTGCTGTCCCCCATATTAGTGTCCCCCCCATTAGTGTCCTCCATATTGCTGTCCACCATATTGCTGCCCACCATATTGCTGTCCCCCATATTGGTGTCCCCTCTATTAGTGTCCCCTCCATTTGTGCCCCCTCCATTGATGTCCCCCCCTTGCTGTCCACCATATTGTTGTCCCCACTATAGTCGTCCCCCCCCTTGTTGTCTCCCCTCAGTCCTGCCCTGACTTTGACATTGGGGCCATCATGGGGGTCAACACCTGCAAGAGGAACAGCAGCTGCTTGGACGCCATTTTGTGGCCATTTTGAGGCCCTTTGGAAACCATTTTGTGAGCATTTGGTGGCCATTTTGAGGCCATTTTGCGGCTGCTTGGAGGCCATTTGGTGGCCATTTTGAGACCGCTTGGAGGCCCATTGGAGGACATTTTGAGACCATTTTAAGCCCATTTTTTGGCCATTTTGAGGCCATTTTAAGTCATTACCTGTCACCTGGCTGCTCCTCCTTTTGCCCATGGCGCCGCTCACCTGAGGGGAACACACGCCCATTGAGCATTATTTCCTCACTATTTCCCCTCAAATCCCCCCTGGCCGCCCGGTCTCTCTCACTCCACGTCCCAGAATAACACCGTTATCCCGCTATAACGAGGCCCAATGGCGCCCATCCCGCCCCAAGGCCCTTCCCGGCCCCGCCACCATTTTGCTTCACCTCAGCTCCCGCCCAACGCCTTCCCGCCTTTTTCACACCGCGCGCTCTGCGCCTGCGCCGCGCGGGGGACGCTGGGAGTTGCAGTCCCCGGAGAGACGTACCGCGGCGCAGCGCGGGGGACACTGGGAGTTGCAGTTCGCGGCGCGCCGTAAAGCGCAGCGGGGTGCGGCGCTTTTGCGACAGCGTCGCCGTAAAGTGCGGAGGTGTTGGCAGCCCCGTAGGAGGAAGCGGTGAGTGGGGACAGACCGGGACCGGGGGGGTCCGATGGGGGGGGATCGAACGGCGGGGTCCAATAGGGGGGGTGATAGACCGGGGGGGGTCCAATGGGGGGGATATAATGGGGTGGGGGTCCGATGGGGGGGGTTCAGTGGGGGAGGGGGGGGGGGTACAACGGGGGGATCCAATGGAGGGCGGGGGGATTCAATGGGGGGGGGGGATACAATGGGGGGGGGGGTCCGATGGGGGGCGTACAACCGGGGGGGTCTGTGCTCTGTCACAGGCATACAAGCCTGTTGGAAGGAGTGCATTGAGGCTGCAGCGCCCAGATAATAAACCTGAGTTTGCTGTCACCAGCAACCAAGCTTACGGTTAATTTCTGAAACAAGATTAGTGATAGTATTTCCACGCAGCTGGCACAGAAGCTTCTTGGATTACAGTGCTGACAACACACATTCACCAGAGCCAGCAATTACAAAAAAATTCCCCACTCCCACCAGACCTTGAAGGACAGAGACCAATTTAGGTTTCTTCACTCTCACGAAGGGGAGTAAGTAAGAAGGTTCACTCAGTAATTCAACCTTACAGAGGCTACTTAGTAATTCTGTGAATTTAAGGAATTATAAAATGATGGATAAAAATCAGAAGTATTTTGTATTTAAATATATGTATACATTATACAGTTATTCTAATGCGACATCAAATGATTACCATTTTGCCCACAGATGTGAGAACTGTTAAGAGAAAATATACTTGCTTTTAACCACTGTAGATCACCCATGGCACATACCTAAGGACAACATAACAGCTGAAAGCAGTAACTGGGAGAAACACTGTACAAAGTATACAGATTGGGCTGCACGTGCGTCAAGTGATTTATTAACACAACGAGGTTGGGGGGGAAGAAGAATTAAGTTTGATACCTGTTGTCTTCGTTTCTCCTCTTCAATAACAGCTTTGGCTTCTGCCTCTTTTATCTGTCCAGACATACAAAGTGATAAGTAACTGTTGTAAAAGCAGGTAAAACTATTATCTTACAGAGCCATAATTTATAGAACAGTTCTCAGAAAAGCGAGCAAAACCTTCACCAAGTGAGCTGTGAGCTTACTCAGATTCTAAAACATTCTGTGAAAAACCTCTATCAATTCATGTTTGAAAAACATGGAACATAAGAGACGCTACCATGTTATAAAACTAAACTTCTGACTAACTGGAAAATTCAAATGACAAATATAAAACCTGGGGAAAATATAAATATATATATATTCATTAATACCAGGGAAAAATTCCTTAATAAAGTCACTCTAAGCTTTCAGTAACTCAGTCCTCAATTCAGCACACTGTACACTGATGGGTAAATCCTTATATATGTATGTAATTTACACTCACACACTTCATTCCAAGTAGTTAAATATGCCCTGACTGCTAGAGCAAAAGGAAATCTCCACTTTTGTACCAAATGACATATTGGATAATGCATACTCATATTGTTCTACTGCTCTTGTTGTAATGGAAACTGTCAATGCAATTACATTTGCTTCACCATCAGAAAGTTTTATGAAAAATAAAACCTGGAACTGCAACTGATCACTCTACAGAACTGTTACATAGCATTCAAGACAGCAAATTAAATGCCAGAAACTTAAAGGAAAAAGAATGGCACAGAAAATATTAAAACATAAACATACAATGCATCTGAATCACAGTTCCTGCATTATTTTCATCCTACAATAACTAAAGAATGCAACGCCTAACATACATAAAGAACAATGGGATGGACTGGGTCCTGAATCACAGAATGGCCTGGGTTGAAAAGGACCACAATAACCATGGAGTTTCAACCCCACTGCTGTATGCAGGGTCACCAACCACCAGACCAGGCTGCCCAGAGCCACATCCAGCCTGGCCTTGAATGCCTCCAGGAATGGAACAACCACAACCTCTCTGGGCAACCTGTTCCAGCACATCAGCACCCTCTGTGTAAAAAACTTCCTTCTAATATCTATCCTAACCCCCCCCTTCTTGTGCTGGTGGCCCCAGGCCTGGATGCAGTACTCCAGATGGGGCCTCACAAGAGCCAAGTAGAGGGCATCTCGCTCTCCTTGCTGGCCGCCCCTTTTTAAATGCAGCCCAGAACACAGTTGGCCTTCTGTGCTGCAAGCACACACTGCTGGCTCATGTCCAGCTTCTCGTTCACCAGGACCCCCAAGTCCCTCTCCACAGGTCATCTCTCAAAGAGATCTTCCCCCAGTTTGTACAAATATCTGGGATCGCCCCAACCCGAGTGCAGCACCCTGTACTTGGCCTTATTGAACCTCATTAGGTTTCCATGGGCCCACTTCTCCAGCCTGTCCAGGTCCCTCTGGATGGCTTCCCTTCCTTCCAATGTATCGACAGCACCACTCAGTTTGGTGACATCTGCAAACTTGCTGAGGGTGCACTCGATGCCACTGTCTGTCATTGATGAAGATGTTGAAGAGCACCTGTCTCAAGACCAACCCCTAAGGGACACCACTTGCGACCAGCCTCCACCCAGACACAGAACCGTTGATCATAACCTTTTGGCTGCATCCAGCCAACCAATTCCTAATCCACCGAACAGCCTATGTACCTGCAGAAGCCCTTCTTGTTATCTTTCACTCCCCTTGCCAAGTTCAGCTCCATCTGTGCCTTGACTTTCCTAATCCTGTCTCTTCACACATGGACAACAGCTCTGTATTCCTCCCAGGCTATACAACACTGCTTCCACTTTCTGAACATTTCCCTCTTTTCCCTCAAGTTTAAGCTGCAGGTCCTTGCACATCCATGATAGCTGCCTGCCTTCCCTGCTTGACTTCTTCTGCAGGGGGATGGAGAGCCGCTGTGCTTTCAGAAGGGTGTCCTTAAAGAGCTGCCAGCTCTGTTCTATACCCCTGCCCTTAAAGTTGGTTTCCCAGGGGAAGCTGCTAAGAGATGTTTAACTTGATTCATCAGGTAAAAAGCAGGTGATTGACAGGACACAAAATCCTGAAGACAGTGAAAGTGCCAAATAGTATTTTTCATTACACAAAAAGGCATATAGATGCAGCAAAGCCATCAAACATTAAGACACCAGCTCTATCTCTGAAATTCCCTCAGTCAGGCATCACTACAGTGACGGCAGTACCAGTGTGCTGGGTCAGTGTATGCGTATCTGCTGCTTGTACATGTTTCTTGGACCTCCAACTCTGCAGCCACTTAACACTACCTTAGTAAAATTAGATCTCAGAGTAATAGAATGCCCTAAGATGTAACGATATGATTGACAACTTGAAGTTAAAAACCATCTTGATCTCAATAACCAGTCTATATATGTAGATATATATATTTATGTATCACATTTTGCACAGTAAAAATGGTAATTAACTAAGTAAGGTATGCACAGATGGAATTTGTTCCTACAAACTTAAGAGCTGTTGAAGAGTAAGCAGAAGGCACACCAGCTCGTGCTTAAGAACACCGCAGCTCAAAGAGCGTGCTCTGTGCAAGCAGTTACATTTGTGGATTTTCAGATTATTTTTTTTTTAAATTGTTAAACCATATATGAAATATCACTAACAATTTCATTTCACCTAGATAATGTCAGAGTGTCTCATCAGAAAAACACACAAAGGTCTTTTTAGTCATGAATACCTGAAATAGGAAAGTTTGGTTTGCAAAAACTGCAGCCCTATCCCTCCTGGTATTTCACTGCCATCTAATGGCAGAACATCAGTTCCAAAAGAGAAATCGGCCAGTGAACACAGAATGTAGCTTCTTTTGTACGCTGCTGTTGTCGTATTTGTGTAAGATTCCTGCACACGTTTGTGCGGAACTTCCTATGCTCACAGGAACCTGTAGTCATTTGCTTGATGCATTAGAATATTTTCCCAGTTGAATTCAATGGTACAGATAAAAACTAGGAAATATCTGCTGAAGTGAAACTGCAGCTGATGCTGCACCCCACTGAAATGTGCTCCTTTGTTGATGCAGACTTCTATGAATTCACCCCCCTTCAATGCACTCCATGCCCAATAAACTCACTTCCACACTTCACTAGGATGATATGTTACTGCTGGTTTTTCTAGAAGTATATTCCAAGAGTCTTGGTGTTCAAGCTGATTGCAAAGGTGTAGAATTTGATTTACAGAGTACGTCTTAGAACTTGCCTGACAATCCTGAAATTCTGAGCAGAAACAGACAGATGTAGCTTTTACAGAACGAGGTTTTGGGTTGAATATTTAAATTATATATATCAGTATATTACATATACTACTAAGTTGATAAAAGTTAACCAGCTCATGCACCACTTCCTCATGTTTCCATAAAAGGCCTAGAAAAACAATGTGGATATTCTGTCTCTTTAGGTGAGATCATGCAGCAGTTTCTTTACTTCAAACAAAATTATTGGAGAGCATCCATGTTTACAATGGGCTGAAAAGCACATGCAGTTGCTGAAAGCTCTCTGTAATTGTGGCAGTCACCTAATACTGTGTGACAGGAACACACAAGATAACACTTTGCTAACCTTCAAAGTAAAAGTAAGGCCTAAATGAAGTGCTTCTATAGCTCTCACTAGCAGTAATGATTTTATTATCATTGATTAGCACTTCTTGGCTGAAGAGGAAATCTCCAGTTCCAATGTACATTAAAAATAAAGAGGTAATAGAGCATTACCTTAAAACAGTGTTTCATCAAGTGAGTTGACACTATCTACAAGTAGTGCAATTCTCAGTAATAAGCCAGATTCAATAGTCCAAAAATTAAATGTGCAATTAAACTGTACGCTGAGTTACACTGCATTTCTTGCTATTACTGTCTTGAAAAAATAACAATCTGCCTGTTTTTTCCAACTTTTCTCAAGGCAATGAAGATAACATAACTAAAATGGATACACCACCTCAGACGCCTTCCGTTTCATTTCCTTGCATAACGCATCACACTCCAGTGAAACTTGGCCTTCTTGTATCTTGCTGCACTGTACTTCCTGTTAAGTATAAATTGAATTGTTTGTAATTCATTTCCCTATATAAAAATTTAATTATAACGTTCATTTTGTTGGGAAAATTGTAAAACAATTTTATTCGGTATATTTACAGAATGAAGCTAATAAATAAATATTATTTGAAACTGTAACTGTATTCAAGCATCCTTTTCTATTTTCCTTCTTTCTGATAAGCTAAACTGAATCAAGAATAAATCAAGTGGTTCAGTTTAATTTTTCTTGTCTTTTTTTTTTCACTTATTTATTTAAGACAAAGCAATATAACCTTGTGAACTGTTACAAAAGATACCATGCAAAGTAGCTAATAAGTAACTCTTCTGAAACTTCGTATCAATTCTCTAAACTGGCTGAAACTACAGGGCAAGGTCTGGTCATGGGAAGATCTCCCCTACTTCCTTCTCCTTCCTCCCCCTTACATTGAAGGCCAAAACAAACAAACAAACAAACAACAACAACAGAAAAAAAAAAACCAAAAAAAACCACCAACAAAACCAAAACAGAATACCAGCACAGAGAGAAAGTTATAATCTTATAATCTATACTACTAGGCTATGAAGAATTTTGTCAGGAAAGCACAGTAACATAGCCAGAAGCTATTCTGGTTTTCATGCTTTCTGACAATATGCAGAACAATTTTCATAGCATACAGCAAAATCCAAAAACTAACTTCTTCAGAGCAATTCCAGCACGCTAAGATAAACCACCTGCCTAGATGGTTAAGAATATGGTCCACTACAAGTTGTGGGTTACAAATTCAAGTGGTTTATACGACCTTGCATGTTTACATGCATAGCCTCATGATGCAACAGTTAACTTCAACACCAGAAAAGGAAGAAAAAATCCTCCTGTTTTGCACTCATATTATGAGCTCCTACATTTGATATTAATTGTGATGGTTCAGATGAGGCATATTTACAGAGCAGCTTGGAATACGTGTCCTGTCAACTCCCAGCTTCACCAGTAGTATACACAGACAGAAGACTGGTAGAGGAGAATTCAACTGCAAATATTAAATACTCAATTCTGTTTCTCCTTATCTTCAAGATCACAGGCTGCAGGCACAGAAGACTAAATATACAGGTACACTATCCTATCCAAGCTAAGAAAGAAGTACACTATCTGCTGTAAGTATGCAGCTCCAAGCAAATATGCATAAGGACCTTCTGGAATCAAAGATAACCTAATTACAATCTCAGGCAAGGGCAGATGCATAAAGCAAACGTTAAAAGACATCATCTTTCACACTACAGAAACGAGTCATATTTCTGCAGTCAGATTAGCTGCAACTAATACACAGTCCAATTATCAGTGGCTTATTGGTTCTACCATCATTTACCCTCTACACTGTAGCTCTCTGTACAAAAGAGAGCATGGATTTGGGGCTTGACCTGGAAACAGTGAGATGATATTTAAGGTGGGGATAGTGTTTTCTTCTCTTTCTGAAGGGAAACACCATTTCACTAGGAATCAGAAGGACAACTTCGTGGCTATTTAAATAAGTGGGCTGTCATCATATAAGAATTAATTTTTATTAATTATATAATTAACTCATAACAACCTTTCCACCTTATTAAAATCAAATTTACAAGATTGAGGGGGGGAAAAAAAGTAACCGTCATCATATTTAAGGACCATAAAACTTTCAGAATAGCAGATCTGGAATGTTCCATTTCAGGCCACTGTAGAAGTGAAAAGTGAGCATCCTAAACATTAATTTCATTGCTTCTTGCTACCACATTTCAGTTGGACATCCACATAATCACTGAAGACATCCCGGAACTCTGGGACAATAAAATCTGAACTGGTCTGAAATAGCTATACAGCGTCAGAACTCAGCAGAAAATGATGACACATTTCAGTTTTCCAAAAACAGTATGAAAATTAGGGACAGCAACAACTAGACGTAAGAGAGCTATCATGGAAATACCCATCTTCCTTATTCAATTAAGTCTGGCATAAGAAACAAGACCTCAAAGATCATCAAGTCCAACTGTAAACCTGAAGGCTTTATGATCGTTAATGGCTTTACGATCTCTCGCCTCCAACTGAAGCAGTAGTTAGACCAATTACCAAGTGACACCAAGGTGGTAGCGTGGTAAAATGGCGATTTATTGAAGCACACATGACCTTATATAACCTTTGTCCACTTCGTCTACGCCTACTGTATTACACGTAGCAAGATTCTTCCAGAATATGGGGAAGGGCCTGTCACGTCACAGCCCGATAACATCCCCGTATTTCGCCTAATACAACATAAACCTATATCTTAAGGAACAAGAAGCAGAAGTATACACGCAACCAATGATATTATTGATTTTACTGAACACAGTAGAGTAAGATAAACTGAAATTAGTAAGAGCACTTAGTCACAACAAAATAATTTATCCTCAGCAGAAGTCAACATTTCAACTTACAAATAAACAAAGTAGTTATTTATAAGCAGAGACTGCTCAATTTGAAGCACGTACTCTGGGCATTACCATCCTTTCATGCGCCCTGCAAGATCTGAGATTTCTGAAGACATTTCTTGGAGAAGCTAAGAACTCTGGGGAAACTGCATCTGTGTGGAAAGCTCAGATGTTAACCGGGTCTTGAAAACAATTTAAGCATGCTTTGTTCAAGCCAGATAGTGAATTTTTCATTAAGTTAACACTTGTCAAGAGGTCACAGCAGCCTCTGGTTTTCCCCTCATCATACTTGATAGCTATAAGATTTGTCCTTTATCTCTGCTGAAAGCTAAGGATGCTGATGCCTCTGTTTGCTTTAAGGGCCTCAGACAACCATCAATTAGGAATTCAAAACATCTGTGACTGTTCCAATCTATGTAATCATAAACTTCTCAGTTCCTAATGAGGAAAATGTGCTTTGACTTCTTAAATCACTCCAGATCATCTGATTATTTTCCTAATGGAACTACAAAAATTGAAGTGTGCTTGAAGAGAAAGGTATTGCAAATCTGGGAGCTAACATTTTCTACAATGAATTTTATGTTCCTTAGTGAATATTTTGATTGTTCCACCCAGACTTTCAGCTGCTGTTGCTGCTCTGCTCAAGTAACTGATTTTATTCCAGTCTTGACCAGAGACAATCCATGTACACAAGCCTAGGAACATACAAAGAAAATGTGTCACTCTCAGAACTGCAACTTCAAAACTTACCTTTTTCAGTCGCTTACAAGGACACTTGAGTTTAACCTTCTGGCTGCAGTTCAGAGGACAATCACCTGAATGGCAAATCTCTTCACACCGGTGACCACAAGGCAACTACAAGCAAAACAAGAAATACCCCACCAATGAATAACTGAAATTGCATGCAGTCTATGAACTAGTTTTATTTCAGACACAGCAGCTAAACAGAAAACTCATTCAGCTCATCAGGTTTGTCTTCCTACCTGCAAAACTGGAAAGAAAAAGGTCAACTTATTTCACTAGTTACTCAGAGTTTTTTGGTTCACATAGAATTATTTATCTTTTACTGGGAACGCTTGATCAAAAAACAATTTTTTCTTTCAAATGTTACAGGAACAGTCATCTCCACAATGATTCATATATCGACTGCCCTAACTACCTGTATGATGGAGAAATAAAAGTAGATGAAGTAAGAAGAAACTGAAAACTGAAATGAAGTGTGATGTGACCCAGCCTGACCCACAAATTGCTAACAAGAGGGTAGAATTAGAAGCAAAAATACCACAAAACTAGGTTTTATGTGCAAGAACCTTGCAAACTATGCAGGAGTCAAATACAGGCCACCAATATTCTTACACCTGAATTAATTTCACTAAATCCTTAATTTCTGCATTTGGTAAATTATCCTGTTTTTGACATCTGACAAATAGCATTTCCTTTTTTTAAACTATCAGTGAAAATTTTAACACTTATAATGAAACTATTATTATTCCTTACTGTATATTATTATTCATTACTGGGATAATTTAAATATGCTGCTGCCTTTTAGGGATGTAACAGTGTTCCCAGAACAACATTAGAGATTAAAAAAATAATTCACAAGAATAAAAACAAGTTTTCTTCCACAGCGTGTTGGGAGCTCAACTGACCTTGCTCAGGTCCCAAACAAAATCTTCATAACGATGATTTTTCATTTCCAATTACATAAATCAATACTGTCCAATACTGTTTATAAACAAAGGCAATAACTCATGTAAGATACCCAAGTGATTCATTTATAAAGGTAGGTTTAAAGAATATCACTCCCTGTACAGAAAGAGTTGGGGGAAAACACACTGGACAAATGACCACAGAGGCTCTTCCAGGATCCCACCTTAAGAGGCAAGAGCTTTTCCATTCATTTACATTTATTTTATCCAGCCATTAGATCTTACCCACAGACTGAAAAATTTCTCTACTGTCCTTTCATAACAGGCTCTTTATTCCCATAATATTCCCTTCATTGAATTCCAAGCAGCTTCAATCAATGTTTCTTGAATATAGTAGCCAGGACTGCAAGTAATATTCCAGCTGGAAGAACATTGTACAATGCCTTAATTGCAGCTTATTCTCCACAGAATATCTTTCCCTATACATCTTCCACTCTCATGTTCACTTCTCTCCAGTTATTCATGCTGCAACAGTAAGGATTTCTACTGTCTCCCAGGAGGGTTGTTATTGGCCTTGACATGCCCAGTCTCACTGGTTTTTCTGTATCTGTACCATGTCCCAAACGCATGTGTTCTGCTGCACATGCGTTTCCTCAGTTGTCACCTACTGACAACACACCACAAATTCTCATAAGAAAATCCCAATGAGTTTTTGGTGCCAAGGTCATTACTGCAAACAGTGCAAGACTAGCCCTCAATTTGAGCCCTTGGAAAATCCCCTTATTGCCAACATTTCTCGTTCCAATCACTCCTGCAGGAATTTTTGTTGTTGCTTATGGCTTTTGAGGTGGTTGCCCTAAATAAAAAAAAGAACCACAAGCAGTTGTTTCCTTCAGTAAACACCAACTCTCGCAACGATCATCTCTTTTACATGAATTAGCTGTTTACTGTCTGGCACAGCCTCAAGAGCACAAGTGAAGTATGACATATGGGACTACATCTCTTCTCTTTGTCTGGAGGAAAAAAGGAATTGGTCGTTCTATCAAAGAAGGAATTCAGTTTTGTCTGGCACAACTGATCACCTGCAAATCTACTTGAACTCTGCCTCATTGTTAAAAGATGGGTTAGATGCTCATGATTAAGCCTTGCACATGCTGAAGTCAGGCATGCTTCCATTAATAATGTCAAAGCCTGAACAGTTACATACCACCAGAGCACAGCACAGGAATATACTTAATGCAATACCAAAAATCGTATTTGCTTATTGAGTTCATACACAGCTCACATTCAGTGGGATGCAGGACAAGAATGAAGCTGACAGTTTCAGCTGCTTCTCAACCCCTCCAGTGCAAATACAACATAAACTCATGGGAAGCAGTTCTATGAGTGGCAAAACAACAGCCCCAAGAGCTAAGAGAACAGAAGCAATCCAACCAGTTCTGCCAGATAAGTGCTGTAGTGGGAAGGGAGGTGGTTTTGTGCAGGGACTCGGCACGGACTCAGATGTGAACGATCCAAATCGTTTATTACAAGTTCTCACATCCCTTATATACCTTCACAAGTTGTTATTTTCCAACTTTCCCATCCGCCCTTACAACTTTCCCAAACATCTTACATGTCAACAAAGCATTCTACAAAACACTTTTCAACTGTCCATGCAGGCACATAACCAATCAGAGCTGTGAGACTCTTCTTCTCCTTGCAGAGGTGTCCTTGGTTCTCATGCTGTTTATCTTGCTCCACAGCTGCTGCTCTGAACAGCTTTTCTTGTATTCCCACAATTCCCCCTTTTTTGTTTATTGACAAGCTACTACCATACTGTAATATAATAACACTAATTATATTAATAACATAATCATTATAACTCAATCAAGGCCTCGATTGACAATATTCTGAAAATGAAAAAGGAGATATGGCAAATGACAAAATATATGGTTAAATCCACTAAAATATCAGACGCATTTTGCCTGCGGCCTAAGTTCCTACAACCTGGAAAAGAACCCCTGAGAATCCAATTCTGTGTAAATTTGAAATAGGTTAGAAAAGACTTCAATTTCGTGTTATCCATTTTAAACCATCCCGTCAGCATGAAGCAAATACTCCCTAAGCTAGCACATTATTACTTATTGTCCCTGGAGAGGCAGAAAACTGCAGAAAAGGAGAGAGAAGGATTATGTTGGCGGTGGATGCGATAGGCAGCGCCAGCAGGGCGTCCCCTGCTTCAAGGTGCACTTTCCCTTTCTCATCCACCACGGATTCTCTCTTGCTCTTTTCCTACTCAGGGTCTGAATGGTATTTTCCATTTGTACACTGCATCCGCATGGCCAGTGCGTGGTACAGAGCCCAAGTGGAACACCTGCTTACAAAACAGAATAAATTGCCGAGGTTAGCTTTTTTTGCAAGCACCTTTGTTTCAATTGATGCATGGTCATATTTTGAAAATCCCAATTAGTGAGATGAAAAAGAGTTAATAACTGTTATGTTTAAGAATCATCCGTTTGTCCAGGATTCTTTTCCAGGGTCTTATTTTTACAAACTAAGAAGAGGCTAGTTGATAGGCTAATAAAATCATAACTGAACATTACTAATACACTAGAAGAGCTATTCCCATAATTTCCAGCATTGGTAACATCAAATCCTATTTAACTTATATTCTATCTACTGCCAAAATAGGAAAGACACACAATAATCTAAATAATGCTTAATAATTCTAATTCTTAAATTTATACCAGTAATGTGGAAGAGTTACCTACTATGTCTTACCATTACTAAAATTATTATTTGCAATACAACAAATTACAAAGCAATATCAATGAAGTAAGAGGCGTATAATCACAATCATTATTAAGGCTGGGTGTTATTTTCTGCCTTGAGATGAGGCCGAACATATCTTGCCGGAACCCATGTAGGGCCAGTCCTTGTAGAAACACAAGCATATCCTCGACCCCAGGTTATCAATGGTAAGGGACCTTCCCAGTGCCCTGTGGCCATATTTCGAATGTTAACCATTGGCTGTTCCTTGAGCACTAGGGAGCCCCCAAAATGACGATCCACACGAGTTGTATTTGTATGATCACGATTCAAAAAATTCAGCACAAACAAAGCCTTACATAATCTTTCTTGTGGTGTGTCTCCCGTATTCCCCCTTTTTTGTTTATTAAGAACAGATTTCAGTGTTTGATGAGTACGCTCAATGATAGCTTGTCCAGTGGGAGAATGAGGGATGCCTGTAATATGTCTAACTCCCCATTCTTGAAGGAAAGTTTGAGTGGCCTTAGAAGTATAAGCGGGCCCATTATCTGTTTTTATTGTATGAGGGATTCCCATAGCAGCATAAGCAGATAACCAGTGTTTACGGGCGTCACGACTGCATTCACCTGTATGTGCTGTGGCAAATATGTAAGAAGAATGAGTATCTATCGTTACATGTACGTATTTTAGACGGCCGAATTCAGGAACGTGAGTGACATCTGTCTGCCAGAGTTGAAGAGGGGCTGTTCCACGTGGATTTGTCCCAGTTTGAGGCAAAGGGGCAATTGCCTGGCAGTCTGGGCATGTTAAAATAATGTTACGGGCTTGATCTACTGTCAGTTGGAATTGTTTTTGTAAGGCTCTCCTGTTCTGATGGAAAAATTGATGGGAGAGTCGTGCTTGCTCAAATAATTGAGGAGTAGCAAAAGCGACTGTGGCTTGATCAGCCTTACGGTTGCCCTCAGTTAAAGGACCAGGCAATGTAGTATGCGATCGAATGTGCATAATAAAATAAGGAAGAGTACGGTGAGAAACATAATGCAAGACTCTTTTGAGCTGTACAAACAAAACCGGATTATTAACTTCCTTAAGAAAGGATCCTTCAATCCGCTGAATGATACCTGTAACATACAAAGAGTCAGTTATTATATTAAGCTTTTGGTCTGAAAAAATTTGGAAAGCTCGAGCTACTGCAGCGAGTTCTACAACTTGAGGTGATCCATCAACAACATGTACGTCTGACTGCCATTGTGTAGCAGTCGCACGCCAGAGAACCACTGCTTGGTGTGTCTTGCCAGAGCCATCTGTAAATACAGTAACAGCATTAGGTATTGGAACATGTGAAAGTAAAGTATTAGTAGCAATGGGGATATCAGCCAAATTATGTAGTAACTGATGTTTGGGAGGATGAGTGGACAATTGTCCGGTATAGTCTGCCATAGCAGTCTGAAAAGGAAGTGACTGCGCAAGCATCCAATCTAAATCTTTTTTAGTAGCAGGTACGTATATGCACTCAGGGTCAAGAGCTCGTAGAATTTGTAGACGATGACGACCTCGCTGTATTAGCATAGCAAACATTTCCACTCGTGATGTAATAGTTTTTGAAAATGTATGAGGTAAAAATACCCATTCGAGAATAATGAGAGGATCCTTTCTTGAGGTATCCCATTGACATAACAAGCTATATGGCTGATAGAAGTTGGATATTATTATGAGATGTACTGGAAGTGATAAACAAACACGATGGCTATATTGATTTTGCACTGATGTTATTACAGAGTCTAAGCATTGTTGTGCTTCTGGTGTTAATTGTCTTTTAGAAGTTAGATCTGGGTCTCCTTTCAGTAGTTTGAATAAAGGATGCAGCTCTTGAGTAGTAATTCCCAAAAGTGGCCGCAACCAATTGACGGTTCCTAATAACTTTTGCAGATCGTTTAATGTCCGTACGTGAGGTACTATTTTGAGGATTTGTGGCTGAATAGTGTGAGATGCAATTTTCCATCCTAAATATTTCCATGGGGAACTAAGTTGCACTTTTTCTTCTGCTATTTGTAAGCCAATAGATTGGACTGCCTCCCGGACGAGCAGTAAAGCGTCCTTTAGACCCTCTTCTTGTTCTGCTGCTATTAAAATATCATCCATGTAATGATAAATAAGGACATGAAGTCTAGCCTTTCGTACTGGTTGTAATGCATTTGCTACAGTCAATTGACATATCGTTGGACTATTAAGCATTCCTTGTGGTAACACTGTCCAATGATACCGCTGAACAGGGCTTTGTAGGTTGATAGAGGGCACTGAGAAAGCAAATTGTGGTGCATCTTTTGGATGAAGCTGAATGGTAAAAAAACAGTCTTTCAAATCAATGACTGCTATAGGCCAATCCGAAGGTAACATTGAGGGTGAAGGAAGGCCAGGCTGCAACGCTCCCATAGGCTCAATTACTGCATTGACAGCACGCAAGTCCTGTAAAAGTCTCCATTTTCCACTCTTCTTGAGGATAACAAAAACCGGAGTATTCCAAGGGCTGGTAGTAGGCACTATGTGACCAGCAGCTAGCTGTTCTTGAACTAACTCATGTAAGTGCAGCAACTTTTCTCTTTTTAAGGGCCACTGATCTACCCAAATAGGTTGTTCTGTTTTCCAAGCTAAGGGTATAGGTTGCTGCCGATCAATGGCCCTTACTGAAAATTTGTCTGCAAAATCATACCCCACTGACTTAAGAGATCACGACCCCACAAAGTACAGGGAATTGGTAAAATGTAAGGAGCAGCGTGAGCAATGCGACCATCAGGCCCTTCAAAAGATAAAATTCGGGCACTTTGTTTTGGCTGCTGTAGGCCCCCAACCCCCACAATAGCAGAATTAGGGTCTCTTAGTGGCCACTCAGAGGGCCAATCACTGGACTTAATGATGGTAACATCAGCTCCAGTATCCACTAGTCCTAATAACTGCCTGCCATTTACTAAGCATGGTAATAATTGTTTGTCTTTTGACAGTTGTGTGGTCCATAGCACAACAGGTTTATCTGTGCTCCCAAATCCACCGGTTCGATCTCTAATACCAGGTTTGGTCATAGAATGAAAAGGGACTAATTGTGCTATTTTTTGGCCTTTTGGAATAAAACAGGGTGGTGAGGGTGTCCATGCCATTATCTTAATTTCCCCGGTATGGTCAGCATCTATAACTCCAGGTAAAACAAAAAGTCCCATCCTTGTAACAGAAGAACGTCCTAACAAGAGGGCGCTACGCCCGTCCCCAAGGGGACCCATTACCCCTGTTGGAATGAGAGTCACGGTGCTATCAGTCAGCGTCACTGACTGGGCAGTGGACAAATCCACTCCTGCGCTGCCAATGGTGGCTGGTCTGAGTGAGCTGGCCAGACAGCGTCTGGCTGAGTCGGGACCGTATTTGCTGTCATAGCGCGCGGTCTCGCGCTCCTCTTGCCGTTTCCCGGCAGATCGCAGGGCTGTGCAGCAACAGGAAGTTTGGATCGGCAGTCTCTAGCCAAGTGTAGCCCCTTCCTGCACCGTGGACAGGGTCGAGTTGGAACAGCAGAAGCATTTTTATTTACTCGCTTGGGCTTTTTACAGTCCCGTTGGACATGACCTGGTTCTCCACAATTGTAACACTTTACTTTTTGAGCTGTCCCTGCATCAAGTTGGGTGGCCAATGAATCTGCTAGCAGGGCCATTTTATGACTTTCTGTGCCTACATCTTGACAGGCTTTAATCAAGTCAGTAATTGATGGATCTGCATTCCTTAGGGACTTTAAAACCTTTCGACAGTCTGCATTTGCGTTTTCTACTGCTAATTGCTTAAGCAAGACATTTCGGGCAGCTTCATTTTCTACTTGTCTCTCTAATGAATTTTGTAAACGGTCAAGAAATTTAATGTAAGGCTCAGTAGCCTCTTGCCTAATTGAAGTAAATGAAGCATCGGGTGAATTAATATCAGGAACCCGACGGACAGCACGCAACACCAAAGTCTTAACTTGTTCCAGGCATTGCCTGTCCAGCTGTGCCTGTGCCTGACGTGTTGCCCGGACCCCCTCCCCCATGAGTTCCTCTAGGCCAATGTGATTTAGATTGTTCAAATTATTCAAGGCCTGGACAGCAGCCTGATCCCGGTATTCAGTCATGAACACGGTGTATTGCATGGGAGAGAGGATCATTCGTAACACACTTTTCCAGTCATGAGGGGTCATAACATAACTATCACCAATTGCAACCAAAAGATTATATGTAAAGGTAGACTGAACTCCGTATGTTCTCACTGACTTCCTTAGCTCTTTCACTGCCTCATAAGGCAGGGGTTCCCAACGGGGGACCTGATTCGGCTGATACAACACAGGAAAGGCTTGCAATGTGTCACCATCACCCCTTAATATTGCTTCTTTTCTGCACTGCTCTAAGACACCACAGTACGCTGTAGGGAAATTCGTCGTTTCTGCTCCCTTCAAATTATCATCAGGAAGAAATGCGCCCGATTCGCATTCCGGATATACTGGACCTGGGTCACAACGATCCCCTGGTTTCGATACGTCCGTGTCTTTAATCACGTTACACTCCGGCTGCACAGACGCTGCAGCGCACGACGTGGGGGGGGCGGAGGGCAGCGGCGCAGAGAACGTCATGGGCGGAGCGGAGGGCGGAGGCGCGGCGAGCGTCGTAGGCGGAGCGGGGGGCGGAGCGACGAACGTCGTAGGCGGGGCGAAGGGCGGGGGCGCCATAGAGGGCGGCAACGCGGCGAACGTCTGGGGAGCAGCGAACGGCGGGAGCGCGAGGGGGGGCGGTTGCGGCTTTTCGTCTCCCCGAATCGCGGGGGGGTCGGAGCCGCCGGTCGGATCCGGGCACGGGCCGCTTCCCGCAGCGAGAGGCAGCGGCGGGGTTGGGACGGAGGGCGGCAGGGAATGGTCGGAATAAATTCTTTCCCGTCGTGATTGCTTAATCCCTTCCATTATCCGGCTCCAAACGGGCAACAGCTTAGCAGCCGTTCTGTCTTTAGCGAGAGAAGCCTCGTAGAGTTTTGAGCCGATTTTGTCCCAAAGTTCTCCATCTAGAGAGAACTCAGTTTTTGGAAATTCAGGGACATTTTTGCTTATCCATTTAAGAAGAGTAGCTAATGCTGAAGTAGACACAGTCTCATCCTGATACAGTAACACTGAACGCAATACTTCGAGATGTACTCGTTGCTCCCTCGTTAGTGAGCTCCCCATAGTTCCCGACTGCTCACCTTCTGTCCTGCAGAACGGGGCGGGTGCGCGCGAAACAGTCTCTCCGAAGTTCAGTCGGGCGACGCTGCCGGACCGGGCTCGCTCAGCCGCGGGTTGATTTGCTCCACGTTGTGGGCGCCATTTGCAGCGACTCGGCACGGACTCAGAGGTGAACGATCCAAATCGTTTATTACAAGTTCTCACATCCCTTATATACCTTCACAAGTTGTTATTTTCTAACTTTCCCATCCGCCCTTACAACTTTCCCAAACATCTTACATGTCAACAAAGCATTCTACAGAACACTTTTCAACTGTCCATGCAGGCACATAACCAATCAGAGCTGTGAGACTCTTCTTCTCCTTGCAGAGGTGTCCTTGGTTCTCATGCTGTTTATCTTGCTCCACAGCTGCTGCTCTGAACAGCTTTTCTTGTATTCCCACAGGAGGGGGCGTGGGCAAAGCTGTGGGTGAGTCAGTGATGTATGGGTGCATCTGTTGTGGGGTGGTGCTGAATGGGGTGGAAGCTGTGCTGACCTCACCCCCCCACAGCTGTGCCTTTGTCACCTACAAGAAGATGGAATCAGCTGACCAGGCTCTGGGGATCCCTGGGTGAGCTGGGGGGCACTGGGGGGGCACAGGGACGGTGTGGGGGTGCCAGCAGTGCTGAGTCCCTGCCCCCATCCTGTGCCCCAACAGCCGTAAAGAACAGTGCCAAGGGCTCACACCGCGACAAGCGGGCGCAGGTGGTGTACAATGAGGTCCTCTTCGGGGGGCAATAAAGGTTTAGTGCACACAGCAGTGGTGTGGCAGGGTGACAATGGGACAGCGGGAGAACGGGGATGGGGGAACTGTGGGACACGGGGAGCTGCAATGGGGGAGGCTGAGTGGTGACCAGCTGCACACACACCTGTAACTGAACTGCCAGCCTCACCTGGCTGTGGTGCTGAGCATGCTGGGCTGCCTGGCCCTGCTCTCAGCAGCACTGTGTCCTCCCTCCCAGCCCCCACAATTCCACTGATACAGTTATGTCTGTTAGAGAGATTCACACTGCATGGAATGTGCCACGGCCAATAGCAACTGAAGGCTTCAGAGCCAAATAAGTGTGAGGAGGCCGTGCTGGAGCTCATCTCTTCCATGGAGCTCATAACAGCAGCACAGCAGTAACCCTGGTGGCAGCAGCACCAGGATGTTGCTGGAGCAGCACTCCTGGCTCCCCTCCTGCTCCCTCCAAGAGCTGCAGGCAGACGTACAGCACTGCTGTCCTGTGCCAGGTTTATTTCAAAACACAGCTGAGAGCCGCCGGCATAAACAGAGGAGCCTGACTACGTTCATACAATATCTTAAATAGAAGGCAAATACAAAAGGAAAACATAAAATATTTACAGTAACAGTGGCAGACACGACATGGGCACAGTCCCACCCAGAGGCAGCAGAAAACCACTCAATACCCTGCTGAAGCACAGAGTCACCACGGCGTCCTCCAGCAGGGCCAGGGCTGCACTGTGCCCACAGCAGGGCTGGGATGGCTGCACTCTGAACTGAGACAAGCGAAGCGCACACGTGTTGGCTTCCAGAAATCATCAGCACAGCATCGCGCTCTGCCAGCAAACAGCACTGGAAATCCAGCAAAAGGGAAAGGGGGGAATAACGCAGCAGTGGCGTGCAGCTCCCGCTTCTCACACTGCTGCTACATCACTGCTGATAACTGGAAGGCAGGGAGCACCCCCCGCCTTGGTGGCACATTTGGTCCAAAACAAAAGAATAATTCTGCTCCCTCCCACCCCCACACTGTCATTAAGTTGCCTTAAAGGATTCAAGTCATAAACAAAAGCATACACCAAAAAAACTCAAGAGCTGGCAGAACTCCAGGCTAGACATGGGGACTGCCCGAGAAATGGGAGCACCGAAGAAGCTTCCAGCTGCACCCAACGCTGAGCATGGCCAAGGGAGGAGGAAGGAAGGAGCTTGAGGTTGAAGCCTTCAGAGCATCACTGAATCAGGAGATCAATTGCCAGGCACTGCAGCACACAGATGGACGTCCTTCTGGGCTGTCACAGAACTGCTTTGTCCTCTTGCTGCTGAAAGGAGCCAACCAGGATCAGGGAATGGATGCACAGGGCCTCAACTCTGACCAGCAGGAAAACTCAGGACAATGGAATGCAGTCTGCCAATCTTTTACCATTTCAGCTGTGCTTTAAGACTCATTATTGTGAAGCCTCCTTTAGTAAAGTATCACCCTGGGGTATCCAACCAAAAAGAAAAGGTTTTTATTAAATTAAAGGGTTTTTTTTTGTTGTTGTTGTTTTTTTGTTTTTTTGGTTTTTTGTTTGTTTGTTTGTGTTTTTTGTTTTTTTTTTTTTAACATACTATAATAACTACTACGCAGTTCAACAGTCAGTCATCTCAGAAAGTTCACGAAGGAAATCATCCTCATCCTTCTCCAGGTCCAAGTCAATTTCTGCTTCCATTTCCCCTCCTGAGATTTCCGAGATGAACTTTTCAGTGTCATCTTCTACAGCCTTGGTGAGCAGGCTGACCTCCGGCAGGGCTGGAGCAGCAGTCTGGGAAGAAGGAAGACAAAGTCAAAGAAAGGAAGACAAAGTCAAAGAAAGACAAAGATTGCTCAGGAGATCCTTCCTCTGCAGTGCTTCTCCTTCAGCACTGCTGATCCTGAACCCAACACGGGGGCTAAGGGGCTCCTGAAGGATGTTAACAACCACGTGAAGGCTGCAGAGCACCTCAGGTCTTTTTAACAATGCAGCATTAATGGACAAATTCCTTCACACCACAAAGGAATCACAGGGCTGCAGAGCATTGTGCGCACACTGCCATTCATCCAGCATCCTGCACAAAGCGACTGCTTTGAAAGGAAACCTGCAGAACATTTCAGTTCTCCACACTTTCTACAGGAGTTGTATCTCAGTATCAGCCTGACCAGGACAGCACTGACACTTCTTCCCCTCCTTACCAAAGCTGCTTTTTTAGCTGGAGGCTCCTCTTCTTCAGTGCTCGTTTAAATCAGCACAGTGCTAGAGCTGTTACATACCACATTCTATTTGAGCAACAGAAAGTCATTCCTGTTCCCCTACACAACATCCACCCACAGTCTGATTTCATTGAACACGAAGCCATCGTGACCTTTTTGTAGCCAGTGCTCCCACCTTAACCTCACAAGTTGTACCTGGTGCCAGCAGGGTTACTGCCTCACTGCCAGATACAATCAGATCAATTCTGAGTTTGAGGAGTGCAAAGCTGTCTGGGAAAGCCATTGAAAGTATCAGGATTGTGAAACATGGCTGCAGCTCTTCACCAAAGGCAGGAAGGTAGGAATGCACTCATGATGGTGGCACATGGTGAGCAGTGAGACATGAGAACATGTGAAGAAATTGTGTCACTGTGTCCATCTACAGAAGGGACTCACCTCTGCGGGTGCAGAGACAGCTTTGGGAGCAGCCCTGCTCCATTCCACAGTCTTTTCCTCTTCTCTTCCAGGTGCTTTAAAACAAGGAAAAAGAAAATCAATTGGTCAACAGCAAGCATAGAAAGAAACCTGAGTGCCAGTGTTTCCTCCATGTGCTTATTTCCTCACATTCAATAACAAAGAACACGAGAGAGGCGACATCTCGCAGTCCATACAGTATCCAAGCTCTTCCCTCCTTCACATGCTGTCTCTTCACGAAGCCTCTCTCACCTGCCCAATGAATAACTCACCCCCCTGACTTTTCTGACAGAGGTTGGCCCCCATGTTAAGGACTCAATCCATGCTTTACAAACACATTTACATATTAAAACAAGCAACACGCCAAAGATGAAGATAACCTTGGCGTCAACACACAGAACATGCCACACCAAAACCATGGCAGAAAGAAAGTACAGGAGAAACTGAATTACAAAACCTCACAGCGAATGAATTTTCCAGAATGAAGCAGGCAGACACCACGGATTCAATGGAAAAACACATGGATGGACATCCTGGCACTTCCTGCCTTTGCATGTTGTAAGAAACAGCCCAGGCAATTCTAAGCAAACTCCATTTGCTTGACAGGGGAAGCACTTCAGCAGAGCAGACAGTGAAACACCTCGTTACCTGCTGGCTTTGCGATCTGCTGCATCCGCAGGGCTTTCTCCTGCTTGATTTCTTCTAAGCTTTTAATATGCATTTCTTCCAATCGCTTGATTTTACGCGGTGGCTCTTCCAGTTTCACGTTACCAGGCTCAGGTGGAGGGAAAATTCTCTTCTTCTTGCGCTTATCCTTAGATCTCTTCTCAGTAAGAACCTCTTCTACTTTTTGCTTCTCTTCTTCCAGTCGTCTCTTCTTCCAGATCTCCCCTGCTGGCTTGGCACCCTTCTCTGTCATCATCAAGAAAGGAGAAGCATAAGGATTACAAGAAATTCCAACGAGAGCTCAAGTTTCCAGATTTGTCATAATATTACAGAATATACGTGTTCCCAACAACAACGCTCCTGAGAAAGAATAAGCAGAAAGCCTAGAGAATCTGTGCAGCAAACACCAATGACCATTTACCTCTCCTTGGTGCTCTGTCAACCTCGATCTTCTTCCCCAGCCTTTCTACGAGGCTGCGCTTCAGCGGAAGGCCACTGACATCAGCTACAGAGAGAAAACAACAACATTCCTAAGATAATTCCTTTGGAGAAAGATTTTTACAAGTCAACCACAAACTTTGGTTTCTCCAAGTGTATGTTCTCAAATTCACCTTTCAGCTGCTACACTTGTGTGCCACTTGGAGTCATCACAGACCCACGACACACTTTCCTCCCTCCTGCTTCAGCAGTGCCCTCCCATTTACGTGGAGGCAGCCAAACAGCAGCTCACAAGCAGCCCTTACCTACAGAGGATTTCCGTTTTCCAGGTTTATCAGCAGTATTCGGTTGACTCACAGGCACCTCCCCTAAAACAAAGAAAAACAAAGTGCTTATTTGACAGAAACCAACAGAATTACTGTCTTGTGAGCCCATTTCCCACCCAAAACAAATACAACCAAAAGACACCACTTTGACAGCCCTGACACAAAATAATATTGCAACTGTAATGCACTCAGGGTAAGTCCCAATTGTAATTTATCCATTCCACTTAGGAGCCACCAAATGGAAGCAAAGGTACTCATCATTACCCTGCTTTGCAGGCAGCATCACAGTGCTGACCAGTGTCCGCACATTCTCCTTCTTAGGCACACGAACAATCTGAGATTTGAGCCGATGAGCAGGAGCTCCTGAAGGTCCTTCTGATCCAAGTGTTTTTATTCCAGCATTCAAACTGTCATCTGGGAACACAGAGCAGTAAATGAGACTGAGGGACAGAGGCACACGCTGAGGACCACAGCTCTGCAAACTGCCTCCTGCTCAGAAGCATGCAGAACAAACCCTGTCAGCTCTCCCCACAGCTAAGAGCACCATGGACCTGATGTCTGTCTGCTGCCCTCCTTTCATCCTTCTGGATATTAAAAGTAGGCTTTATCCCTTACTTTATCCCATCCATATGACATTAGATTCCTCTATCAGCAAATGTGGCTTTCACCAGTGGTTGAAAAGATGCACATACAGGCACTTAAACTCCATGCTGTGGCCTCGTCTTGCTCTAATGATGTAAACAAAGGAGTTTACCTTCCTAATCTGAAAGGCACATGAAGTTACAAGGTAGGAACAAGATCATGGAAATAGCTGATTCCATTCAGCAACCCTATGTTCTGTTGTGTTTGTACAATGAATTGCTTTGGAGTTAATTGGCAAGTGCTTCTGATTAATCCTGGAATACCTTGTTTTGTATCAGCATCAGATTTTGTAGTGGAAATTATCTGCAATCCAAGATGGTTTTCTTCAGCTGATTGCTGGACAGGTGTTTTTGTTTCTTCTCCCTCCTTAGAAAGCTGGTCTGTACAAGCAAAGAAAAAATCAGTCTCTTCAGTTATGCGGTAGGAATTCAATCAGATTATCCACTGCACAAAGATGGCAGGCAAGGCTGAAAACCCACACAGATAAATGCTGAGTCTCCACTTGCCCATCCAAATGGCTTCTCTGTGAACAAAGAAATCCCCCCCTACACAACATTCATCTCCCTGACACCCAGAAAAAGCTTAAATGCAGGAGAACAACCTGCAAGGCAAAGGCCACAGGAGCAGAGAGAAGCTGAGCATGCAAGATAAAACTGAGGTATCAGAAGCGCACAAAGTTCAGCTCTGAACCTATCTATCAGCTCACAAGTGAACGTTACCTGGCGTTCTTTATGACACTATACCCACCTGTGAGTAATAGAGTTAATCTTTCGTACCTAAAAAAGACAAACTCACTTTGGCTTGGTGGAAAGAAAACCCCATTGAGGTAACGTCCCTTGGTGTGATGGAAGGCACAGTTGGATTTCTGGCAGCCTCCTGGCTGGTTCTCCCAGTAGCAGGAAATCATGCTGCGTTTTTTCTGAAGACAGAAAGGAAGAAGAGCTGATGGTAACGTGGACTTAAGATCTGCAAAGGGAGACTGAGCTCCAGATGGTGCCAGTGAGCAGACTGCCACAAAGCAGCACTCAAACACCACTCTGAAGAGTGCGCAGGCTGGAAGCACCAGGCTCACTGAGCTTTCCTAGCATTCTGTGGGTGAGGACACCAGTTTAGAAGGGGTTAAACTAACACACCTTGCAGAATGCTTGTCTGAATGATGTGGTTCTTTAGTATCTGTTGATAGAACACTGTCGGTATCAACTACAAGAATATTCTGCTATGATATACCAATGCCATTGAGCTCTCTTCCCTCTGCTTCCTCCCCTATTCTTAACCGTAGGAACCATCATCATTTCAAAGCAAATGAACCTAATCTGCAAAAGCACATTCAGCCCACCTAAAGAAATGAGAAGTGGGTTTGGTGATAAACTCTGAGGAGCCAACACTCACACTGATCTCCATGTGCCTGAACCTGCAGACATTCCTGAAGCAGCGGCCCTCCTTCCACAGCGTGCAGATGGTTTCATTGCCCAAAGCGGCTTCACAGTGCCTGAAGGGACAGTTGTCTCCCTGTAACCCAATGGAAACCAAGAGAGGAAAATGAAATAGTACAGCCTGAGAACTGGCCATGCTTTCAGCTCATTTTTAGCGAGTTGCTCTATTGTACAATGCAATTAGTTATGAAGTTTGCTGAAGACCAGTAATACTTCTACTTATTCTACCCATTCCTCTTAACTTCAGAACTGAAAGAAAGAAAAAATGAAGGAAAAAACCCAAGCAGACCTTTTTACAAGTGGAATAGAAGTAGAAATAGCAATCATTTCCTTTAATCGACATGCTGGACCAGCGCACAGAAGCAGTTCTGGTCTCGGGGATCTCTTTGCAGCTCTTCCTGTGCTTCTCAAAGAGCTGGCTCGTGCTTCCTTGGACTGAAAGTCTTCTACAGTCTTGATCAGTGAAATCTTCTTTTGAAAAGGAACCCTAAGCAAAACACCAAAAAGCAGAAAAGAATGAGGAATGCCCACCCGTCTTCCCAGCTTTGTTCTCTTCATTCAATCAGTCTCTCAGGAGCAGTTGTTTCAAAACATTGCCCTCCTCAACACTGGTCAAACTCTAGTAACATCACCCTGACTCAGCACGGAGTCCCTGGGCTGCACGGCTGCAAGCCCTCCAATGGAGCCCCTCCTTCAACACCACGAGTGACAGCAGTGAGTAACCCCAACACATTTGTCTGACCGCTGCAGGTCTTCAAGCTCAACCACCTGGACAACCTCAGCAAATACAGTGATCTTCAAAGCTTTGCAGTTCACTTCTCCTGTAGGCCGAACCAACACTGAATCCGTGAATTAATTAATTATAACAGGTTAGGAAGAATTTTCCTCCTCACTTTGCCTATGTCAAATTCTGTAAGTTGGAATTTCTGGTCTTCAAGGATTCTTCACCTTTGAAGAATCCACAAAAACCATCCTCCGTCTTTATTACCTGTACAGCAAAAGCATGCCAGTGCGTATCAATACACAAATCCACACACATGTGCCTGTATACTGTAACTCAGCACTGCATGGAGCTGCAGCACGATCTGCTCAGCCACAACAAGGGTTTGGGTTGGTTCATTTTTTTTTTCTTTTCTGATGTAAAAATCAAATATTTTGATATTTTAGATTTGTTTTGTTGTTGTATTTTTTAAGGTACCAAATGCAGTAAAACCTGCAACCAGGCCAGACAGAAGATCAAATTCAAGTGATTCAGAACTCTTTCATTAAAGTGCTGCACATTTCTGAGCTAAGCATTTCCGATAGTCAATAAAGGTTGGAACCTTTTAGTCACACAGGCACTAGTGAATTTTCGAGGAATTTTTTTTTTTTTTTTTTTTTTTTCAGGGAATTTCCCCAAATCTAAACTAAAGAGAGGAGAAGTCGGGTTCTCAAGTTAGTTGCTGGATTGACTGCATGACAAAGGGAACAAAAACAGCACTTAAGGACAAAGTTCCCTTCCCTCCTCCAATACTGATAGAAATGCTGCCTTTTTACCTTTAGTACCTTCACAAGGGATTGGCAGATTCCTACGTTCCTAAAGACCTCAATGCTGCTCAGCACAGACACCGGGCACCAACTGTCACTGGACTCTGCACCGTGGAACACGCACACAGCTCAGCACTTCTGTTTCCTCACAATTGGAAGGGTTCTGGAATTGGGAGCATGAAGCGGACTAGAAATACCTCACATCCCTCTGCTCCTTACAAGCCCTTCCATTTTAAAACAAGATAAGCCCAGACACATCTGTTAGCACAGCAGCCCAAATGCTAACCAGTACACACAGTGTGTAACACCGAAAGTACCAGTTTAATTCCATGCCACAAACCCTATTTAATGGTGCAGGTGACCGCCCCTATCAGATACCCATGACCTCCATGACTCCAGCTCTGGTGCACGCAGGCACCACCTGCCCAATACCCAACATCTCCCCCCTCTTTATCATCTCCAGCCCCTGTAAAGGTTCCCCTGCATACTCCCTGTTACCCCAAAGGTTATTTGCACATTTAAGGCTATTCCGCAAATGAATCAATCATTAAACATATGCGAAAAACAATGAAACTGTCATAATAACATACCAAAGAGATGCAGCTGCAGTGACTACAAACCTGAAAGCACACAACAGCAATCTGCCTAAAAATTGTGAAATGCTGTATGGCAACACTTAGTCAACTTGTAGAGAACGGTGCATTCAAGTTCAAGATAACAGCACAGTACACAATGGAGTTACAACTTCTCCAAGTTCAATGTAACACTATTGTACAGAATCTTCGTGGCAATCCAGTTCTGTCCAGTGTGCATTATAATGTCACACTCCATAACCAAATAAGAAGACAAAAACATATTGGCTGTGCAGAATCGTTCTGAATGTCCACCACTGGGGGACTATCCAGGAACAAGGTCTCCCCCGCTCACGAACTATCAGTCCGGCATGAAGGCTGGATTCCCAGTTCGGACCTTCAGGCACATTGGGAGCAACGCTGTCTCATGTGCCGTTACCAGCAGCCGCTGCCCAGTGCTGACGTCAAATCACTGGCTGCACTGGAGACATTAACCAAGGAGACATTGACCAAAACCGGTGCTGAGATGTTCGGATCCTCACTGTGCTCAGGATGGCTCGTCATTTGGTGCCGGCTTAACCCAACGTGCCGGCAGCCAGCAGGGCCCACTTGGGGTCCCGACACAGACGTGTTTCCTGCCCTTGACAAGGAGTGGCATAGGGTCTGGGAGCCATGGCCCTCCGTCGGGTCTGATCAGGACCTGACCTATTGGTGTCCATTCGGTCAGCTGATGGTCTCCCATCCGATTCTCTTACGCAGGAGGAGAGCGTGTGGGCACAGCTCAGGCCCCTCCAGCCCTCCCCCCTCTTTAAGCGCACAAATACGCCCCTTCAAGGTCTGATGTGCACACTCCATAATAGCCTGGCAGGTGCTGCTGCCAGGAATACCGAAGGTATGCTTAATGCCCCAAGCTGTGCACCAGCGTCCAAAACATGCATTTCTATATGCTGGGTCATTGTCAGTCTTAAACTCATGAGGTGCACCCATGACAGCGATGGCCATGCACAACGCTTTTATGTAATGCATGGCGGTCTGTCCAGATTGTGCCACAGCCCAGAGAAAACCACTGCATGTGTCAGTTGTGACATGCAAGTGACGGAAACACCCAAACTCTGGGAAGTCTGTGACATCCATCTGCCAAACCTCATTTGGTCTCAAACCTCTGGGGTTCACCCCTGCAGGAAACAGGTTAGCCATAACTCCCGCTCCTCCTTGGCCAATTCAGTTAACTAAGAGCACCAAGGGTGGGTAGCAGCTTCTGCGCTTCTTTGTCCCCTGCAAAAGCTCACAGAACTCCATGCTGGCTTTCTCTAATGCTGACCAACTCACACAGTGAGAAGCTCCGTCAGCCAGACCTCTCCGCATTATCCACATAATAAGCAGATTGAGGTCCTCATCACACACTCTGTGCCATCTCTTGTCAGCATGTCCTGTCCCATTCCTGGCTCTCCACCAGGACTGTAATGCTGGGGTGAGCAACACTGGGCACTGTCAGTGTGTTTTTCTTGCAAGCATCTTCCAGGGAAACACGTGCAGGCGTTCCCCACTCCTGGCCGTATCTCTGCAGTGCTGGGTCCTGTGTGAGCAGAGTTCTCTGCCCCAGAAGCCAAGTCACTGCTGTGCAGAGCTCAGCCTCGGGTGAACGTGCTCCTGAGTTTGTCCAAGTGCAAGGACAACCTTCTCTTTGCCCTTTAGGAGCACCTCTGGTGCTGATGGGTGCTCTGCTCTCAGCAACCACCCAAATAATGTTGTTTCCATCAAATACTGCAGCCACATGGGGTTGGTGTTCACCACGTCGTACATCAAAGTTTGGGACATCCGGGACTCAGCGCGCTGCATCCGCACCCTGATGTATGTAGTGGAAAGAGCGGCTGTGGGGGACTGTGGGCAGCTCTGGCTTTGCAGAAGATGGTGTGAGGAACTCCTGGGGTCCCACAGGCTGGAAACAGAGCCCAGCTGTTTTAGGATCAGTTCCTACAGCTGTAGGAAACAGGGAGGCTTAGGGAGATCTTGGAATGGAATCTGTGGGGACCCTCTGCAGCAAAGGCTCAAAGGAAAGGACCTGGAAGAGCTTTTTAGCCCATCCTGGGGGTGGCCAAGAGCACCAGCCAGAAGGGATGGGGATTCTCTTTTTTGCTTCAACTAATATGCCACAGGAAGACGACCACATTAACCCAGCTGTATTTGTTGTTGTTGTTTATCTACAGCATGAAGCCTTTCCCTTGGAAAGTCTCTGCTGCCACTCATCGTACAACAGATGTAAGCACAGCACTTGGCACCTAGCAGTGCTGTGAAGGGTTGGAAAGGCAGAGCATCATTGTGCTGAGGGCCAAGAGACGGTTCAGACAACAGAAGCATTTGTCCACATTTCTGACATGAAGGCTGTCGCCTCCCAATCCGGCGACAAATCAAGGCTGCTGTGTGAAAGTACCGTGCCTCCGCACACGGGAACGGACAGGACTCACACACAGTGTGTAACACCGAATGTACCAGCTTAATGCCACGCCACAAACCTACCCAATGCCCAACAGGGGGGACCAGTCAATGCTGCTCATCCGCCATCAACCCCGGATGCTGGAGAAGGCAGACCATGTTGTGGTGCTGGAGCATGACACCATGGCTGAGATGGGGACACCCACCGAACTGAGGACCCGCGGTGGACCCTACAGCCGGCTGCTGCAGCACTGAGGACCACAGTGCACCTGGAGTGGGATGCGATGGGACATGGGGAGCTGTGGCTGTCTCCGCTCCCCGCTGCAGGATGGGAAGAGTGGGATGCTCTGGGATTTGTATGGAATAAAGTGGAGATGTTTTGTAGAGGAGCAGGTTGGGATGTGGGGTGTGGGCAGCTCAGCCTCAGTGCATGGTTGGTTATGGAAGCTGGGTGTCTTCCCTCAGAATGTGGCTGTGGCAGCACTGTGGGTTATGGGGGGGAAGCACAGCTCAGCCCAATACTGGATGAACTTTCCAGTCATGTCTTCATGCCAAAGCGGTGCAGATAGCACAGGGAGTGCAAAGGGGAGGAGGAGAGCAGCAGTGTGAAATGGAGCAATGGGCAAAGAGTGTGGGGTGGGGGGAGGAGGGATGAGGGGAGGTCCCCTCATCCACCCCAAAACCAAGCACGGCACAGAGCAGAATGCAGGCAGGCTGAGCACAGAACAGCCCAACACTTTATTTCACAAGAAGCAGCACAGGAAAAGCATAACAGCATAGGAAGCAGAGGGAGATGTGAGAGGTAGAGGGGATGGGGCTGTGTTCATCACCGACCCCAAATGCTCGTGTGGCCAGTTGGCCCCTTGCAGGCTGAAGCACAGCACTCAGACGGTTTGGTTACTTCCTGTGTGAAGAAGAAGAGATGGTGTCCCATAGGGCCACGTTCACATCCCAACCCTCAGCTCCCTGCAGAGTCCCAGCCCAGCCCTGGTGCAGCACCACAAGGAGCACAAGGAGCACAGGGACCCCTTCCAACCCCCAGCCCCACACCGCAGCTGTGCTCGAGTTGCTGGTTCCACCTTCCTGGCCTGTAAGGTAAGAAGAGCCATTGTCTCAGCCCAGTTTGTAGGAGGGAGGCAAGGTTCTTTGATATACATATACCTGGTGCGGGAGTAAGAAACAACGGTTCAAACATTGGTCCGACCAGTTTATTACAAGACTTTATCAGGGAGATGGGGAAGGGGAGGACGGATGCTATTATGGTGTAGGGTGATGGGGAAGGGAATGCAGTAAAAATATGAAATAGAAGCAAGGAGTTTCTGTAGGAAGCAAGAGGGAGATATTCACCACCATGGATCCATCGAGGTTTGTAGTTCAGTCATTGGTCTTCAGTCGTGGTGGGTCGTCAGGCGTTGTTCTGTTAATGGTGACCACGATGACAATTTCCAATGGTAGCACCAACTTATTTATATGTCCAAAGTGGTCAAGTCAGCTCTCTTTGGAGTGACAGCTCGAATCCAAAGTAGTTGAGTCAGCACTCCTTGGAATGGAAGCTTCTGGCTCTGGGATCTTAGCAGAAATTCCTTTGTTCCCATCTTCTGAGCCTTGCCAGCAGATAAGAGGGAGCAGGGATACCCATCCGCATCCTGTTTTTCACAGGGCACGATGGCTTCATTACCCAGTTTTCCCACACCGAGCTGGAGCTATTTAGTCCCGGGCCAGATCTTCCACTCATAAACAGTCCTGAGCACTCTTCTGGAGGCAAACAGCTCTGAAGGAAGGTGCTTTCAAATATTCAAATACCCAAAAAGTGATATTGATTGTCACACGGTAGCACCCATTACTTGCCACTTCAATAAATCATTGAGAGTCTTCTCACAAGAAACACCTCAGGAAGCAAGCTTGGAGCCAGAAAACAAGGAAGGACTCTCACAGCCATGAGCCCCAGCCCTGTTCATGCTGTGGGGCATGGAGCAGCTTTGAGCACCAGGAAGGGGAACCCTGGGAGAAATCGGGGACCTCAATGCTGCCCTGGCACTGGGCAGAGGTGGGGGACAGCGCTGCCCTCATCACTCACTGGGCGCCGTGTTGTAGCCTTTCTCCTTCTTCCCTGCAGACAGAGAGATGCATCAGCACAGGTTCACATCACAGCCAGGCTGAGGGCTCCTGAGGGAGCCTCAAATCCCCCCACAGCCCCCACTGTCCTCCTACACCCCTCCACTTTTACCTGCATGGCGTCTGTAGATGATGAATCCAACGCCAGCCATGATGGCAATGGCCACAACGGTGACAACCACCCCCACCACGTTGGGCACCAGGCTGGACTGTGACCGCTCTGGGGGAAGGCAGGGCTGTCAGCAGCGGAAGGGGCAGCCCAGAGCCCCCCAGCCCCACATCCCCTCACTCACCCTATGAGTAGAGGCTGGGTTGGGGCAGGCTGGCGTGCTCCACGCAGCACTGGTACTTGTCCCCGTCCCCAGGCACCGCGTCGATGGTGACCAAGGTGTGGTAGGTGCCGTAGCTGTTGGGCACGATGCCCCCCGAGTGGGTGTCCTGGCCCAGCACCATGCTGTCCTTCATCCAACTGACGGCGATAGGCTGTGGGTAGAAGCCGTGAGCGTGGCAGGACAAGGTCAGGATCCCGTCGGCCTTCTTCCCCCACACTCACACCTCGGGTTGCTCTGAAGGTGGGCGGCAGTGAGGGCCGGGCTGAGCTCCCCACGCTGAGCCCCCGCCCCACCTGCAGTCTCACACCGCAGGCCCCCCCTCACCTGTCCTCCCCAGCTCTACCTTCCCGTTCTCTACATGTCTCTGCAGCCACTGCACACAGGTTTGCTCCAGGTAATGTTTCCGTCTCTCAGCATAACCAGGTTCCTCCCACGCTCTCTTGGTAGGAACTGCCTCTGGAACCGCTGCAGTAAACATCATCGTGTCTTTGTCGAAGGCAATGAAGTCTCTCCCATCATAGCCATACTGATGATAGCCCCGGGTGGTGCCGTCCTCGAGGATGTCACAGCCCAACATCCGCTGCCATGTGTGAGACCCTGAAACACAGCCAGGCAGGGGTTGATGGGCCCCTCCAGCTCCAGGGGACCCACTGTACTGGGGATGGGGTTGGGGTCCCCCAGGGTCGAGCTCGGTGGGGCTGTGACGGGCAGCCGCGGGATGGTGCCGCCGGGCAGGACCAGCCCTGGGGGGTGCAGGCAGCAATGCACCATGGAGCCCCATCCCACAGCATGGAGCCGCGGTGCCAGCTGTGCTCACCGCCGCTCTGGTTGTGGCGCCGTGCCGCATTGACCAGGCTCACGCGGCTATTCTGCTCATTGCTCAGTGCTCTCTGGGTGTTCCTGTCCCAGTACTCGGGATCCACAGCTCCAGGTGCCTTCATCCACTCGGTGCAGGGCACGTAGCTCCAACCAGAGCTGTTGTAGTGCACGAAGATTTCGCCATCCACGTACCCCACTTCAAAGAACCAGGGCTGCTCGGGGCCGGAATCCGTCATCCCTATTTCCAAGTACCGCATGGAGTGGAGCTCTGCGGGGTCGGAGCGCGGCGACCCCCCCTTTTTTATTAATTAGCAAGCTACTGCCTATAGAATAACAACACTACTTATATTAATAACATAACCATTATAACTCAATCAAGGCCTCGATTGACAATACTCTAGATGTGAAAAAAGAGACAAGTCAAACACAGCATAACAACATTACTGTTAAACCTACTAAAAAGAACAAACACGTTTGCTCTGCAACCTAAGTTTCTGCAACCTGGAAATAAATCCATGAGGGTCCCATTGTGTTCACATGTCACTAGTTAGGAAAAGTCTTCAACTTTCATATACTCTGATATATTGATTTTTAATGGCCACTAACTATTGTGCAACAAATGCTTTTAGGATGCTCATAACCATGCCTTTGAGCTAATAATTGATAATTGAACTTTATGAAGTTGCATGTCAGATAGAACCAGTTTTAGAGGACAAATGTGCTGGAGTATCACTAGGGGCATTATTACTTATTGACCCTTGAGAAACAGCAAACCGTGTTGGTAGTGGCTGCGACAGGCGGTGCCAGCAGGGCCTTCCCTGCTTCAAAGTGCACCTTTCCTCTCCGACCCATCACAGATTCTCTCCTGCATTCAGGGTCTGAAGGATTTCTACCAGTTGTACACCATATCCGCATGGCCAGTGCGTGATACAGAGCCCAAGTGGAACAGCTGCCTGGAAAACAGAATAAACTATCAAATTTAGTTCTATTAGTATGCACTTTTGTCTCAAGTGATGCATGGTCATATTTTTAAAATCCCAATTAGTTGGGTGTAAGAGACGTATCCATTCTACGATACAGGGTCATCCCTTTGCCTGGGATTCCTTTCCAGGTTTTGTCTTTGCAAATTAAGAAAAGCTAATTAATAGGCTAATAACATCATGAGTGAGCAGTACTAACATACTAAAAGAGCTATTCCCATAGATTACAGCACTGATTACATCAAATCCTTTCTTTAACACACATTTGATCTATGGATAATGCCTAAAATTCTAATTCTTGAGACTGCATTGGTAACACTGAAAATCACACACTATGTCAAACCATTACTAATATTATTTATAACACCGCAAGTTACAAAGCAATTCCACTAGGAAAGAAACACACAACACAGTTACTATAAAGGCTGGATGCTATTTTCTGCCTTGAGATGAGACCAACAACGTATTCTGGTGGTGTTAGTAACAACCGCACAAGATTAGAAGTGTCTAGTGTCATATGAGTATCCTCAGTGAAAATCCATTGAATGATTTGCTTAGAAGCTTCAGATCGTTTCCCATAGTCAGTCACAGTCTTACCAGCCTGCTGTAACAATTTCCAATGATGCACTTCCCACCGAGCAGCTCCCTGCTGATCGTCTATCAGCGGGCAAGCGAGCTGAAACACAGCTTGACACGGTCCCTCCAATATCATGTCTCTAATGACTCCAGACCAACGCAAAGGTGGAGGATCGCTACATGTGGGGGGGAATCGCATAGACAGGGGCTGTAAAGACATCGGTGAAACGCTCGAAGAGACTGATGCCTCCTTCGTACGCAGTTCTAAGTCCTGCAGCTCCTCAGTTAATGTTTTATTATGTTCCTCCAACGCTTTCTCATTCCCACCATTATCCGAGTCGCTTTCACTCTCAGGAGCTTCTTGCTGCTCTGCACACCCCTCAGCCCCCCCCCACCGCACCTTCCTCACCAGCCAAAACCGGATCTGCCAGAGACGTTGAAGAGGTCGAGGACGGGGGATTATTCGGGGCTTCTGCGGCAGCCCTGACTTGTGAGGCTGATGAGCAAACAGAGTACGAACCTCCTGGTAACAGGGAGTCAAGCTCTGACCTTGACTGAGCACTACGTCCGGATAGAGCTTGTACCACAGCAGCAGCAATCTGCCGCTCGGATTGCATATTCTTCAGTGTATTTATTTAGTATTCCTTATTTTTGGAGATAACAAAGTCCCACATATGGTCGACTATTTCTCAACATTCGGCTACAGTGAACATCAGTGCCATCTCCTGAAGGTTTCCATTCATATGAGCCCATTTTACCAGCTCGGATATGCATTTAGGAGATACCTGCTCCCCTGTCTTAGAGAGAATACATTTGAGCAGTTCCTCCACAGCTTCCCACAACATCGTGGATGGCAGAGAACGGGATGGTACCCCGATGAGAGGTGAGTGCCATCCCCCCCCCCCCCAGTTCTTTATTGCCCCCACCTCATTATTTGTGGTTCCTATCTCTTTATTTTGTTCTCTCCCCCATGTTTGTGCCCTCACTCTGTGTTTATTTTGCTCACCCCCCCTCCGCCCCCGCAATTTTTTCAAACCAGCTTCGTCTGCACCAGCAAGCACCTGCGGGACCCTGAAGCTGGTGGGGGACGTGGGGACCCCCCTGAGAGAGGAGAGCACGACAGCCGCTTGGACTGGGAGCAGGAGCCGGAGCCTGAGGAGTGGGGGAGGCGAGAGCAGGATGGGCAGAGGGGCAGGGGGCGTGGGCAAAGCTGTGGGTGAGTCAGTGATGTATGGGTGCATCTGTTGTGGGGTGGTGCTGAATGGGGTGGAAGCTGTGCTGACCTCACCCCCCCACAGCTGTGCCTTTGTCACCTACAAGAAGATGGAATCAGCTGACCAGGCTCTGGGGATCCCTGGGTGAGCAGGGGGGCACTGGGGGGGCATAGGGACGGTGTGGGGGTGCCAGCAGTGCTGAGTCCCTGCCCCCATCCTGTGCCCCAACAGCCGTAAAGAACAGTGCCAAGGGCTCACACCGCGACAAGCGGGCACAGGTGGTGTACAATGAGGACCTCTTCGGGGGGCAATAAAGGTTTAGTGCACACAGCAGTGGTGTGGCAGGGTGACAATGGGACAGCGGGAGAACGGGGATGGGGGAACTGTGGGACACGGGGAGCTGCAATGGGGGAGGCTGAGTGGTGACCAGCTGCACACACACCTGTAACTGAACTGCCAGCCTCACCTGGCTGTGGTGCTGAGCATGCTGGGCTGCCTGGCCCTGCTCTCAGCAGCACTGTGTCCTCCCTCCCAGCCCCCACAATTCCACTGATACAGTTATGTCTGTTAGAGAGATTCACACTGCATGGAATGTGCCACGGCCAATAGCAACTGAAGGCTTCAGAGCCAAATTAGTGTGAGGAGGCCGTGCTGGAGCTCATCTCTTCCATGGAGCTCATAACAGCAGCACAGCAGTAACCCTGGTGGCAGCAGCACCAGGATGTTGCTGGAGCAGCACTCCTGGCTCCCCTCCTGCTCCCTCCAAGAGCTGCAGGCAGACGTACAGCACTGCTGTCCTGTGCCAGGTTTATTTCAAAACACAGCTGAGAGCCGCCAGCATAAACAGAGGAGCCTGACTACGTTCATACAATATCTTAAATAGAAGGCAAATACAAAAGGAAAAGATAAAATATTTACAGTAACAGTGGCAGACACGACATGGGCACAGTCCCACCCAGAGTCAGCAGAAAACCACTCAATACCCTGCTGAAGCACAGAGTCACCACGACGTCCTCCAGCAGGGCCAGGGCTGCACTGTGCCCACAGCAGGGCTGGGATGGCTGCACTCTGAACTGAGACAAGCGAAGCGCACACGTGTTGGCTTCCAGAAATCATCAGCACAGCATCGCGCTCTGCCAGCAAACAGCACTGGAAATCCAGCAAAAGGGAAAGGAGGGAATAACGCAGCAGTGGCGTGCAGCTCCCGCTTCTCACACTGCTGCTGCATCACTGCTGATAACTGGAAGGCAGGGAGCACCCCCCCGCCTTGGTGGCACATTTGGTCCAAAACAAAAGAATAATTCTGCTCCCTCCCACCCCCACATTGTCATTAAGTTGCCTTAAAGGATTCAAGTCATAAACAAAAGCATACACCAAAAATACTCAAGAGCTGGCAGAACTCCAGGCTAGACATGGGGACTGCCCGAGAAATGGGAGCACCGAAGAAGCTTCCAGCTGCACCCAACGCTGAGCATGGCCAAGGGAGGGGGAAGGAAGGAGCTTGAGGTTGAAGCCTTCAGAGCGTCACTGAATCAGGAGATCAATTGCCAGGCACTGCAGCACACAGATGGACGTCCTTCTGGGCTGTCACAGAACTGCTTTGTCCTCTTGCTGCTGAAAGGAGCCAACCAGGATCAGGGAATGGATGCACAGGGCCTCAACTCTGACCAGCAGGAAAACTCAGGACAATGGAATGCAGTCTGCCAATCTTTTACCAGTTCAGCTGTGCTTTAAGACTCATTATTGTGAAGCCTCCTTTAGTAAAGTATCACCCTGGGGTATCCAACCAAAAAGAAAAGGTTTTTATTAAATTAAAGGGGTTTTTTGTTGTTGTTGTTGTTGTTTTGTTGTTTTTTTGGTTTTTTGTTTGTTTGTTTGTGTTTTTTGTTTTTTTTTTTTAACATACTATAATAACTACTACGCAGTTCAACAGTCAGTCATCTCAGAAAGTTCACGAAGGAAATCATCCTCATCCTTCTCCAGGTCCAAGTCAATTTCTGCTTCCATTTCCCCTCCTGAGATTTCCGAGATGAACTTTTCAGTGTCATCTTCTACAGCCTTGGTGAGCAGGCTGACCTCCGGCAGGGCTGGAGCAGCAGTCTGGGAAGAAGGAAGACAAAGTCAATGATTGCTCAGGAGATCCTTCCTCTGCAGCGCTTCTCCTTCAGCACTGCTGAGCCTTAACCCAACACGCGGGCTAAGGGGCTCCTGAAGGATGTTAACAACCACGTGAAGGCTGCAGAGCACCTCAGGTCTTTTTAACAATGCAGCAGTAATGGAAAAATTCCTTCACACTACAGAGGGATCACAGGGCTGCAGAGCATTGTGCACACACTGCCATTCATCCAGCATCCTGCACACAGTGACTACTTTGAAAGGAAACCTGCAGAACATTTCAGTTCTCCACACTTACTACAGGAGTTGTATCTCAGTATCAGCCTGACGAGGACAGCACTGACACTTCTTCCCCTCCTTACCAAAGCTGCTTTTTTAGCTGGAGGCTCCTCTTCTTCAGTGCTCGTTTAAATCAGCACAGTGCTAGAGCTGTTACATACCACATTCTATTTGAGCAACAGAAAGTCATTCCTGTTCCCCTACACAACATCCACCCACAGTCTGATTTCATTGAACACGAAGCCATCGTGACCTTTTTGTATCCAGTGCTCCCACGTTAACCTCACAAGTTGTACCTGGTGCCAGCAGGGTTACTGCCTCACTGCCAGATACAATCAGATCAATTCTGAGTTTGAGGAGTGCAAAGCTGTCTGGGAAAGCCATTGAAAGTATCAGGATTGTGAAACATGGCTGCAGCTCTTCACCAAAGGCAGGAAGGTAGGAATGCACACATAATGGTGGCACATGGTGAGCAGTGAGACGCAAGAACATGTGAAGAAATTGTGTCACTGTGTCATCTACAGAAGGGACTCACCTCTGCGGGTGCAGAGACAGCTTTGGGAGCAGCCCTGCTCCATTCCACAGTCTTTTCCTCTTCTCTTCCAGGTGCTTTAAAACAAGGAAAAAGAAAATCACTTGGTCAACAGCAAGCATAGAAAGAAACCTGAGTGCCAGTGTTTCCTCCATGTGCTTATTTCCTCACATTCAATAACAAAGAACACGAGAGAGGCGACATCTCGCAGTCCATACAGTATCCAAGCTCTTCCCTCCTTCACATGCTGTCTCTTCACGAAGCCTCTCTCACCTCCCCAATGAATAACTCACCCCCCTGACCTTTCTGACAGAGGTTGGCCCCCATGTTAAAAACTCAATCCATGCTTTACAAACACATTTACATATTAAAACAAGCAACACGCCAAAGATGAAGATAACCTTGGCGTCAACACACAGAACATGCCACACCAAAAACACGGCAGAAAGAAAGTACAGGAGAAACTGAATTACAAAACCTCACAGCGAATGAATTTTCCAGAATGAAGCAGGCAGACACCACGGATTCAATGGAAAAACACATGGATGGACATCCTGGCACTTCCTGCCTTTGCATTTGGTAAGAAACAGCCCAGGCAATTCTAAGCAAACTCCATTTGCTTGACAGGGGAAGCACTTCAGCAGAGCAGACAGTGAAACACCTCGTTACCTGCTGGCTTTGCGATCTGCTGCATCCGCAGGGCTTTCTCCTGCTTGATTTCTTATAAGCTTTTAATATGCATTTCTTCCAATCGCTTGATTTTACGCGGTGGCTCTTCCAGTTTCACGTTACCAGGCTCAGGTGGAGGGAAAATTCTCTTCTTCTTGCGCTTATCCTTAGATCTCTTCTCAGTAAGAACCTCTTCTACTTTTTGCTTCTCTTCTTCCAGTCGTCTCTTCTTCCAGATCTCCCCTGCTGGCTTGGCACCCTTCTCTGTCATCATCAAGAAAGGAGAAGCATAAGGATTACAAGAAATTACAACGAGAGCTCAAGTTTCCAGATTTGTCATAATATTACAGAATATACGTGTTCCCAACTACAACGCTCCTGAGAAAGAATAAGCAGAAAGCCTAGAGAATCTGTGCAGCAAACACCGATGACCATTTACCTCTCCTTGGTGCTCTGTCAACCTCGATCTTCTTCCCCAGCCTTTCTACGAGGCTGCGCTTCAGCGGAAGGCCACTGACATCAGCTACAGAGAGAAAACAACAACATTCCTAAGATAATTCCTTTGGAGAAAGATTTTTACATGTCAACCACAAACTTTGGTTTCTCCAAGTGTATATTCTCAAATTCACCTTTCAGCTGCTACACTTGTGTGCCACTTGGAGTCATCACAGACCCACGACACACTTTCCTCCCTCCTGCTTCAGCAGTGCCCTCCCATTTACGTGGAGGCAGCCAAACAGCAGCTCACAAGCAGCCCTTACCTACAGAGGATTTCCGTTTTCCAGGTTTATCAGCAGTATTCGGTTGACTCACAGGCACCTCCCCTAAAACAAAGAAAAACAAAGTGCTTATTTGACAGAAACCAACAGAATTACTGTCTTGTGAGCCCATTTCCCACCCAAAACAAATACAACCAAAAGACACCACTTTGACAGCCCTGACACAAAATAATATTGCAACTGTAATGCACTCAGGGTAAGTCCCAATTGTAATTTATCCATTCCACTTAGGAGCCACCAAATGGAAGCAAAGGTACTCATCATTACCCTGCTTTGCAGGCAGCATCACAGTGCTGACCAGTGTCCGCACATTCTCCTTCTTAGGCACACGAACAATCTGAGATTTGAGCCGATGAGCAGGAGCTCCTGAAGGTCCTTCTGATCCAAGTGTTTTTATTCCAGCAATCAAACTGTCATCTGGGAACACAGAGCAGTAAATGAGACTGAGGGACAGAGGCACACGCTGAGGACCACAGCTCTGCAAACTGCCTCCTGCTCAGAAGCATGCAGAACAAACCCTGTCAGCCCTCCCCACAGCTAAGAGCACCATGGACCTGATGTCTGTCTGCTGCCCTCCTTTCATCCTTCTGGATATTAAAAGTAGGCTTTATCCCTTACTTTATCCCATCCATATGACATTAGATTCCTCTATCAGCAAATGTGGCTTTCACCACTGGTTGAAAAGATGCACATACAGGCACTTAAACTCCATGCTGTGGCCTCGTCTTGCTCTAATGATGTAAACAAAGGAGTTTACCTTCCTAATCTGAAAGGCACATGAAGTTACAAGGTAGGAACAAGATCATGGAAATAGCTGATTCCATTCAGCAACCCTATGTTCTGTTGTGTTTGTACAATGAATTGCTTTGGAGTTAATTGGCAAGTGCTTCTGATTAATCCTGGAATACCTTGTTTTGTATCAGCATCAGATTTTGTAGTGGAAATTATCTGCAATCCATGATGGTTTTCTTCAGCTGGTTGCTGGACAGGTGTTTTTGTTTCTTCTCCCTCCTTAGAAAGCTGGTCTGTACAAGCAAAGAAAAAATCAGTCTCTTCAGTTATGCGGTAGGAATTCAATCAGATTATCCACTGCACAAAGATGGCAGGCAAGGCTGAAAACCCACACAGATAAATGCTGAGTCTCCACTTGCCCATCCAAATGGCTTCTCTGTGAACAAAGAAATCCCCCCCTACACAACATTCATCTCCCTGACACCCAGAAAAAGCTTAAATGCAGGAGAACAACCTGCAAGGCAAAGGCCACAGGAGCAGAGAGAAGCTGAGCATGCAAGATAAAACTGAGGTATCAGAAGCGCACAAAGTTCAGCTCTGAACCTATCTATCAGCTCACAAGTGAACGTTACCTGGCGTTCTTTATGACACTATACCCACCTGTGAGTAATAGAGTTAATCTTTCGTACCTAAAAAAGACAAACTCACTTTGGCTTGGTGGAAAGAAAACCCCATTGAGGTAACGTCCCTTGGTGTGATGGAAGGCACAGTTGGATTTCTGGCAGCCTCCTGGCTGGTTCTCCCAGTAGCAGGAAATCATGCTGCGTTTTTTCTGAAGACAGAAAGGAAGAAGAGCTGATGGTAACGTGGACCTAAGATCTGCAAAGGGAGACTGAGCTCCAGATGGTGCCAGTGAGCAGACTGCCACAAAGCAGCACTCAAACACCACTCTGAAGCGTGCGCAGGCTGGGAGCACCAGGCTCACTGAGCTTTCCTAGCATTCTGTGGGTGAGGACACCAGTTTAGAAGGGGTTAAACTAACACACCTTGCAGAATGCTTGTCTGATTGATGTGGTTCTTTAGTATCTGTTGATAGAACACTGTTGGTATCAACTACAAGAATATTCTGCTATGATATACCAATGCCATTGAGCTCTCTTCCCTCTGCTTCCTCCCCTATTCTTAACCGTAGGAACCATCATCATTTCAAAGCAAATGAACCTAATCTGCAAAAGCACATTCAGCCCACCTAAAGAAATGAGAAGTGGGTTTGGTGATAAACTCTGAGGAGCCAACACTCACACTGATCTCCATGTGCCTGAACCTGCAGACATTCCTGAAGCAGCGGCCCTCCTTCCACAGCGTGCAGATGGTTTCATTGCCCAAAGCGGCTTCACAGTGCCTGAAGGGACAGTTGTCTCCCTGTAACCCAATGGAAACCAAGAGAGGAAAATGAAATAGTACAGCCTGAGAACTGGCCATGCTTTGAGCTCATTTTTAGCGAGTTGCTCTATTGTACAATGCAATTAGTTATGAAGTTTGCTGAAGACCAGTAATACTTCTACTTATTCTACCCATTCCTCTTAACTTCAGAACTGAAAGAAAGAAAAAATGAAGGAAAAAACCCAAGCAGACCTTTTTACAAGTGGAATAGAAGTAGAAATAGCAATCATTTCCTTTAATCGACATGCTGGACGAGCGCACAGAAGCAGTTCTGGTCTCGGGGATCTCTGTGCAGCTCTTCCTGTGCTTCTCAAAGAGCTGGCTCGTGCTTCCTTGGACTGAAAGTCTTCTACTGTCTTGATCAGTGAAATCTTCTTTTGAAAAGGAACCCTAAGCAAAACACCAAAAAGCAGAAAAGGATGAGGAATGCCCACCCGTCTTCCCAGCTTTGTTCTCTTCATTCAATCAGTCTCTCAGGAGCAGTTGTTTCAAAACATTGCCCTCCTCAACACTGGTCAAACTCTAGTAACATCACCCTGACTCAGCACGGAGTCCCTGGGCTGCACGGCTGCAAGCCCTCCAATGGAGCCCCTCCTTCAACACCACGAGTGACAGCAGTGAGTAACCCCAACACATTTGTCTGACCGCTGCAGGTCTTCAAGCTCAACCACCTGGACAACCTCAGCAAATACAGTGATCTTCAAAGCTTTGCAGTTCACTTCTCCTATAGGCCGAACCAACACTGAATCCGTGAATTAATTAATTATAACAGGTTAGGAAGAATATTCCTCCTCACTTTGCCTATGTCAAATTCTGTAAGTTGGAATTTCTGGTCTTCAAGGATTCTTCACCTTTGAAGAATCCACAAAAACCATCCTCCGTCTTTATTACCTGTACAGCAAAAGCATGACAGTGCGTATCAATACACAAATCCACACACATGTGCCTGTATACTGTAACTCAGCACTGCATGGAGCTGCAGCACGTTCTGCTCAGCCACAACAAGGGTTTGGGTTGGTTCATTTTTTTTTTTTTCTTTTCTGATGTAAAAATCAAATATTTTGATATTTTAGATTTGTTTTGTTGCTTTTTTTTTTAAGGTACCAAATGCAGTAAAACCTGCAACCAGGCCAGACAGAAGATCAAATTCAAGTGATTCAGAACTCTTTCATTAAAGTGCTGCACATTTCTGAGCTAAGCATTTCCGATAGTCAATAAAGGTTGGAACCTTTTACTCACACAGACACTAGTGAATTTTCGAGGATTTTTTTTTTTTTTTTTTTTTTTTTTCAGGGAATTTCCCCAAATCTAAACTAAAGAGAGGAGAAGTCGGGTTCTCAAGTTAGTTGCTGGATTGACTGCATGACAAAGGGAACAAAAACAGCACTTAAGGACAAAGTTTCCTACCCTCCTCCAGTACTGATAGAAATGCTGCCTTTTACCTTTAGTACCTTCACATCAGATTCCTCTCTGGCAGATTCCTATGCTTCTAACAACCTCAGTGCTGCCCTGCACAGACGCCGGGCACCAACTGTCACTGGACTCTGCACCATGGAACACGCACACAGCTCAGCACTTCTGTTTCCTCACAATTGGAAGGGTTCTGGAATCGGGAGCATGAAGCGGACTAGAAATACCTCACATCCCTCTGCTCCTTACGAGCCCTTCCATTTTAAAACAAGATAAGCCCAGACACATCTGTTAGCACAGCAGCCCAAATGCTAACCAGAACACACAGTGTGTAACGCTGAAAGTACCAGTTTAATGCCGCACCACAAACCCTATATAGTGGTACAGGTGACCACCCCTATCAGATACCCATGACCTCCATGACTCCACTGCTGGTGCATGCAGGCACCACCTGCCCAATACCCAACATCTCCCCCCTCTTTATTATCTGCAGCCCCTGTAAAGGTTCCCCTGCATACTCCCTGTTACCCCAAAGGTGATTTGCACATTTAAGGCTATTCCGCAAATGAATCAATCATTAAACATATGCGAAAAACAATGAAACTGTCATAATAACATACCAAAGAGATGCAGCTGCAGTGACTACAAACCTGAAAGCACACAACAGCAATCTGCCTAAAAATTGTGAAATGCTGTATGGCAACACTTAGTCAACTTGTAGAGAACAGTGCATTCAAGTTCAAGATAACAGCACAGTACACAATGGAGTTACAACTTCTCCAAGTTCAATGTAACACTATTGTACAGAATCTTCATGGCAATCCAGTTCTGTCCAGTGTGCATTATAATGTCACACTCCATAACCAAATAAGAAGACAAAAACATATTGGCTGTGCAGAATCGTTCTGAATGTCCACCACTGGGGGACTATCCAGGAACAAGGTCTCCCCCGCTCACGAACTATCAGTCCGGCATGAAGGCTGGATTCCCAGTTCGGACCTTCAGGCACATTGGGAGCAACGCTGTCTCATGTACCATTACCAGCAGCCGCTGCCCAGTGCTGACGTCAAATCACTGGCTGCACTGGAGACATTAACCAAGGAGTTGTTGGCCAAAACTGGTGCTGAGATGTTCAGATCCTCACGGTGCACAGGATGGCTCGTCATTTGGTGCCGGCTTAACCCAACGTGCCGGCAGCCAGCAGGGCCCACTTGGGGTCCTGACACAGACGTGTTTCCTGCCCTTGACAAGGAGTGGCATAGGGTCTGGGAGCCATGGCCCTCCGTCGGGTCTGATCAGGACCTGACCTATTGGTGTCCATTTGGTCAGCTGATGGTCTCCCTTCCAATTCTCTCAGTTAACTTTCTAAGAGCACCAAAGGTGGGTAGCAGCTTCTGCGCCTCTTCGTCCCCTGCAAAAGCTCACAGAACTCCATGCTGGCTTTCTCTAATGCTGACTGACTCACACAGTGAGAAGCTCCGTCAGCCAGACCTCTCCGCATCATCCACATAATAAGCAGATTGAGGTCCTCATCACACACTCTGTGTCATTTCTTGTCAGCATGTCCTGTCGCATCCCTGGCTCTCCAGCAGGACTGTAATGCTGGGGTGAGCAACACTGGGCACTGTCAGTGTGTTTTTCTTGCAAGCATCTTCCAGGGAAATACGTGCAGGCGTTCCCCACTCTTGGCTGTATCTCTGCAGTGCTGGGTCCTGTGTGAGCCGAGCTCTCTGCCCCAGAAGCCAAGTCACTGCTGTGCAGAGCTCAGCCTCGGGGTGAATGTGCTCCTGAGTTTGTCCCAGTGCAAGGACAACCTTCTCATTGCCCTTTAGGAGCACCTCTGGTGCTGATGGGTGCTCTGCTCTCAGCAACCACTGGATACACGGCGCCAGACGCGTGTGTGCTTTGCCGCCTTGAGCTGTTTGCTCTGATCGCATCTCACCCTGGGGAGCCGGGATTTCCCTTTGGTCTCGGTGTCACTTCGAGACCAGTAGCAACACTAGGGGTCAGAGGAGAGCTGCTGAATGTGTGAACAAAGCTGCTAATTGAGAAGGAGATCGCACGCGTGTGACTTTGAAACCCGAATTAATGAGCTTACCTTCACCCTCCTGACTAATGCAGACCTCATGCAGCCCTGGGCCTGCCCTTCTCCAGCCTCCTGCCTTGTTTTGCCTACTCATAGGAAAAGATTTAGCACAGCTCAGAGCCCCAGGCGGCGCTTGGAATGCCAGCAGGAAAGAGCTGCTGGTGTCCACATAGCTCAGGACTGCAGCAGTGGGGCTGCTGGACCTCAGTGTTCTGAACACTCTGATGTGGAAGTGATTGGCAGATGCTGTGGCCGGAGGGATGAGGTGCCTGCAGGGCATCCCTTGGAAGAACGTTTGGTGAGGATGGATCCTCTGAGTCAGCATCGGGGACAGGGTGCTGGGTGCAAATGCCAGTGCTGCCCCCTGTCATCCTGTTGGTTTTAAAAGGAGTACAGCTCCGTTTCCAAACTTTGCCAACCACGGGCTGGCTGGCAGCTTGAAGGAACTGCCATGAAATTGGTCTAATGAAGCGTTCCTGGCAGAACTTCAGGATGGAGAAAGTGCAGTTTGTTCTCAACTGAGCTGAGGTCCAATGAGCTGAGTTTCCTGGCTCAGAGCAGAGGCCGTGAGCATCACGTCTCACAGTCTGTGTCACCTGGGCAGAGCCGTTAGGCAGGGGCTGCTAGTGGGGAGATGCCAAAATTTCCATGAAGATGATTGCTCAGATATGCCTGAGTTCAGATGGAGGGGCCCATTGCCCTACCAGGAAGTGGAAGATGCTTGGGGGTGAGGCAGCTCGTGCTTTCCCATGCCTGTAGGACCTTACAGTGCTGTGCCTTTCCACATACCTACCCCACCTTCTTTCTTTCGCATGCAGGGGGCATCATTAATCCAGTGGGTGGCAGCAGAATTCCAGGACAGCCCCACTGCAGTGCGTCTCTGTGGCAGAAGGACACACCAAGCCTGTGCTCTGCCTGGATGCCACCGATGAACTGCTTTTCACTGCCTAAAAAGGTATAGGTTGGACAAAACAGGTGTGGGGGCTGTTGGCTTTTTATGTGCTATTCTCATAGATCTCCCCAGGCTGGCGTGGGGAATTGGGGTGCATGGCAGGGATGGCTCCTTCTGGGCTGCTCCCCTGTCCCTGCCTTCTGATGTCCAGGTGCTGGAGCAGGCTGGCTCCATTGCCCTGGAGAGGAGCTGTGGGTGGTGGGAGGCAGCGCTTGGGAAGGAGTCGGTGCCTCCACGCCACGGAGGAACTCCCCAGCCCAACTCTCTCAGTCACGTTCTTCTTCCTACAGACCGGAGCTGTAAGATGTGGAACTTGGTGACGGGTCAGGAAATTGCTTCCCTCAAGGGTCACCCAAATAATGTTGTTTCCATCAAGTACTGCAGCCACACGGGGTTGGTGTTCACCGTGTCCACGTTGTACATCAAAGTGTGGGATATCCGGGACTCAGCGCGCTGCATCCGCACCCTGACGTATGTAGTGGGAAGAGTGGCTGTGGGGGACTGTGGGCAGCTCTGGCTTTGCAGAAGATGGTGTGAGGAACTCCTGGGGTCCCACAGGCTGGAAACAGAGCCCTGCTGTTTTAGGATCAGTGCCTACAGCTGTAGGAAACAGGGAGGCTTAGGGAGATCTTGGAATGGAATCTGTGGGGACCCTCTGCAGCAAAGGCTCTAAGGAAAGGACCTGGAAGTGGTTTTCAGCCCTTCCTGGGGGTGGCCAAGAGCACCAGCAAGAAGGGATGGGGATTTTCTTTTTTGCTTCAACTAATATGCCACAGGAAGACAACCACATTAACCCAGCTGTATTTGTTGTTGTTGTTTATCTACAGCATGAAGCATTTCACTTGGAAAGTCTCTGCTGCCACTCATCGTACAACAGACTTAAAGCACAGCACTTGGCACCTAGCAGTGCTGTGAAGGGTTGGAAAGGCAGCGCATCATTGTGCTGAGGGCCAAGAGACGGTTCAGACAACAGAAGCATTTGTCCACATTTCTGACATGAAGGCTGTCGCCTCCCGATCCGGCGACAAATCAAGGCTGCTGTGTGAAAGTACCGTGCCTCCGCACATGGGATCAGACGGGACTCACACACAGTGTGTAACACCGAATGTACCAGCTTAATGCCACGCCACAAACCTACCCAATGCCCAACAGGGGGGACTAGTCAATGCTGCTCATCAGCCATCAACCCCGGATGCTGGAGAAGGCAGACCATGTTGTGGTGCCAGAGCATTACACCATGGCTGAGATGGGGACACCCACCGAACTGAGGACCCGCTGTGGATCCTACAGCCGGCTGCTGCAGCACTGAGGACCACAGGGCAGCTGGAGTGGGATGCGATGGGACATGGGGAGCTGTGGCTGTCTCCGCTCCCCGCTGCAGGATGGGAAGAGTGGGATGCTCTGGGATTTGTATGGAATAAAGTGGAGATGTTTTGTAGAGGAGCAGGTTGGGATATGGGGTGTGGGCAGCTCAGCCTCAGTGCATGGTTGGTTATGGAAGCTGGTTGTCTGCCCTCAGAATGTGGCTGTGGCAGCACTGTGGGTTATGGGGGGGAAGCACAGCTCAGCCCAATACTGGATGAACTTTCCAGTCACGTCTTCATGCCAAAGCGTTGCAGATAGCACAGGGAGTGCAAAGGGGAGGAGGAGAGCAGCAGTGTGAAATGGAGCAATGGGCAAAGAGTGTGGGGTGGGGGGAGGAGGGATGAGGAGAGGTCCCCTCATCCACCCCAACCCTGAGCACGGCACAGAGCAGAATGCAGGCAGGCTGAGCACAGAACAGCCCAACACTTTATTTCACAAGAAGCAGCACAGGAAAAGCATAACAGCATAGGAAGCAGAGGGAGATGTGAGAGGTAGAGGGGATGGGGCTGTGTTCATCACCGACCCCAAATGCTCGTGTGGCCAGTTGGCCCCTTGCAGGCTGAAGCACAGCACTCAGACGGTTTGGTTACTTCCTGTGTGAAGAAGAAGAGATGGTGTCCCATAGGGCCATGTTCACATCCCAACCCTCAGCTCCCTGCAGAGTCCCAGCCCAGCCCTGGTGCAGCACCACAAGGAGCACAAGGAGCACAGGGACCCCTTCCAACCCCCAGCCCCACACCGCAGCTGTGCTCGAGTTGCTGGTTCCACCTTCCTGGCCTGTAACGTAAGAAGAGCCATTGTCTCAGCCCAGTTTGTAGGAGGGAGGCAAGGTTCTTTGATATACATATACCTCGTGCGGGAGTAAGAAACAACGGTTCAAACATTGGTCCGACCAGTTTATTACAAGACTTTATCAGGGAGATGGGGAAGGGGAGGACGGACGCTATTATGGTGTAGGGTGATGGGGAAGGGAATGCAGTAAAAATATGAAATAGAAGCAAGGAGTCTCTGTAGGAAGCAAGAGGGAGATATTCACCACCATGGATCCATCGAGGTTTGTAGTTCAGTCATTGGTCTTCAGTCGTGGTGGGTCGTCAGGCGTTGTTCTGTTAATGGTGACCACGATGACAATTTCCAATGGTAGAACCAACTTATTTATATGTCCAAAGTGGTCAAGTCAGCTCTCTTTGGAGTGACAGCTCGAATCCAAAGTAGTTGAGTCAGCACTCCTTGGAATGGAAGCTTCTGGCTCTGGGATCTTAGCAGAAATTCCTTTGTTCCCATCTTCTGAGCCTTGCCAGCAGATAAGAGGGAGCAGGGATACCCATCCGCATCCTGTTTTTCACAGGGCACGATGGCTTCATTACCCAGATTTCCCACACCAAGCTGGAGCTATTTAGTCCCGGGCCAGATCTTCCGCTCATAAACAGTCCTGAGCACTCTTCTGGAGGCAAACAGCTCTGAAGGAAGGTGCTTTCAAATATTCAAATACCCAAAAAGTGATATTGATTGTCACACGGTAGCACCCATTACTTGCCACTTCAATAAATCATTGAGAGTCTTCTCACAAGAAACACCTCAGGAAGCAAGCTTGGAGCCAGAAAACAAGGAAGGACTCTCACAGCCATGACCCCCAGCCCTGTTCTTGCTGTGGGGCATGGAGCAGCTTTGAGCACCAGGAAGGGGAACCCTGGGAGAAATCGGGGACCCCAATGCTGCCCTGGCACTGGGCAGAGGTGGGGGACAGCGCTGCCCTCATCACTCACTGGGCGCCGTGTTGTAGCCTTTCTCCTTCTTCCCTGCAGACAGAGAGATGCATCAGCACAGGTTCACATCACAGCCAGGCTGAGGGCTCCTGAGGGAGCCTCAAATCCCCCCACAGCCCCCACTGTCCTCCTACACCCCTCCACCTTTACCTGCATGGCGTCTGTAGATGATGAATCCAACGCCAGCCATGATGGCAATGGCCACAACGGCGACAACCACCCCCACCACGTTGGGCACCAGGCTGGACTGTGACTGCTCTGGGGGAAGGCAGGGCTGTCAGCAGGGGAAGGGGCAGCCCAGAGCCCCCCAGCCCCACATCCCCTCACTCACCTCATGAGTAGAGGCTGGGCTGGGGCAGGCTGGCGTGCTCCACGCAGCACTGGTACTTGTCCCCGTGCGGGGCACGTACCTCCGACCGGAGCTGTTGTAGTGCACGAAGATTTCGCCATCCACGTACCCCACTTCAAAGAACCAGGGCTGCTCGGGGCCGGAATCCGTCATCCCTATTTCCAAGTACCGCATGGAGTGGAGCTCTGCGGGGTCGGAGCGCGGCGACCCCCCCTTTTTTATTAATTAGCAAGCTACTGCCTATAGAATAACAACACTACTTATATTAATAACATAACCATTATAACTCAATCAAGACCTCGATTGACAATCCTCTAGAAGTGAAAAAAGAGACAAGTCAAACACAGCATAACAACATTACTGTTAAACCTACTAAAAAGAACAAACTCGTTTGCTCTGCAACCTAAGTTTCTGCAACCTGGAAATAAATCCATGAGGGTCCCATTGTGTTCACATGTCACTAGTTAGGAAAAGTCTTCAACTTTCATATACTCTGATATATTGATTTTTAATGGCCACTAACTATTGTGCAACAAATGCTTTTAGGATGCTCATAACCATGCCTTTGAGCTAATAATTGATAATTGAACTTTATGAAGTTGCATGTCAGATAGAACCAGTTTTAGAGGACAAATGTGCTGGAGTATCACTAGGGGCATTATTACTTATTGACCCTTGAGAAACAGCAAACCGTGTTGGTGGTGGTTGCGACAGGCGGTGCCAGCAGGGCCTTCCCTGCTTCAAAGTGCACCTTTCCTCTCTCACCCATCACAGATTCTCTCCTGCATTCAGGGTCTGAAGGATTTCTTCCAGTTGTACACCATATCTGCATGGCCAGTGCGTGATACAGAGCCCAAGTGGAACAGCTGCCTGGAAAACAGAATAAACTATCAAATTTAGTTCTATTAGTATGCACTTTTGTCTCAAGTGATGCATGGTCATATTTTTAAAATCCCAATTAGTTGGGTGTAAGAGACGTATCCATTCTACAATACAGGGTCATCCCTTTGCCTGGGATTCCTTTCCAGGTTTTGTCTTTGCAAATTAAGAAAAGCTAATTAATAGGCTAATAACATCATGAGTGAGCAGTACTAACATACTAAAAGAGCTATTCCCATAGATTACAGCACTGATTACATCAAATCCTTTCTTTAACACACATTTGATCTATGGATAATGCCTAAAATTCTAATTCTTGAGACTGCATTGGTAACAGAAAATCACACACTATGTCAAACCATTACTAATATTATTTATAACACCACAAGTTACAAAGCAATTCCACTAGGAAAGAAACACACAACACAGTTACTATAAAGGCTGGATGCTATTTTCTGCCTTGAGATGAGACCAACAACGTATTCTGGTGGTGTTAGTAACAACCGCACAAGATTAGAAGTGTCTAGTGTCATATGAGTATCCTCAGTGAAAATCCATTGAATGATTTGCTTAGAAGCTTCAGATCTATCCCATAGTCAGTCACAGTCTTACCAGCCTGCTGTAACAATTTCCAATGATGCACTTCCCACCGAGCAGCTCCCTGCTGATCGTCTATCAGCGGGCAAGCGAGCTGAAACACAGCTTGACACGGTCCCTCCAATATCATGTCTCTAATGACTCCAGACCAACGCAAAGGTGGAGGATCGCTACGTGTGGGGGGGAATCGCATAGACAGGGGCTGTAAAGACATCGGTGAAACGCTCGAAGAGACTGATGCCTCCTTCATACGCAGTTCTAAGTCCTGCAGCTCCTCAGTTAATGTTTTATTATGTTCCTCCAACGCTTTCTCATTCCCACCATTATCCGAGTCGCTTTCACTCTCAGGAGCTTCTTGCTGCTCTGCACACCCCTCAGCCCCCCCCCACCGCACCTTCCTCACCAGCCAAAACCGGATCTGCCAGAGACGTTGAAGAGGTGGAGGACGGGGGATTATTCGGGGCTTCTGCGGCAGCCCTGACTTGTGAGGCTGATGAGCAAACAGAGTACGAACCTCCTGGTAACAGGGAGTCAAGCTCTGACCTTGACTGAGCACTAGGTCCGGATAGAGCTTGTACCACAGCAGCAGCAATCTGCCGCTCGGCTTGCATATTCTTCAGTGTATTTATTTTGTATTCCTTATTTTTGGAGATAACAAAGTCCTACATATGGTCGACTATTTCTCGACATTCGGCTACAGTGAACATCAGTGCCACCTCCTGAAGGTGTCCATTCATATGAGCCCATTTTACCAGCTCGGATATGCATTTAGGAGATAGCTGCTCCCCTGTCTTAGAGAGAATACATTTGAGCAGTTCCTCCACAGCTTCCCACAACATCGTGGATGGCAGAGAACGGGATGGTACCCCGATGAGAAGTGAGTGCCATCCCCCCCCCCCCCCCCCCCAGTCCTTTATTGCCCCCACCTCATTATTTGTGGTTCCTATCCCTTTATTTTGTTCTCTCCCCCATATTTGTGCCCTCACTCTGTGTTTATTTTGCTCACCCCCCCTCCGCCCCCGCAATTTTTTCAAACCAGCTTCGTCTGCACCAGCAAGCACCTGCGGGACCCTGAAGCTGGTGGGGGACGTGGGGACCCCCCTGAGAGGGGAGAGCGCGACAGCCGCTTGAACTGGGAGCAGGAGCCGGAGCCTGAGGAGCGGGGGAGGCGAGAGCAGGATGGGCAGAGGGGCAGGGGGCGTGGGCAAAGCTGTGGGTGAGTCAGTGATGTATGGGTGCATCTGTTGTGGGGTGGTGCTGAATGGGGTGGAAGCTGTGCTGACCTCACCCCCCCACAGCTGTGCCTTTGTCACCTACAAGAAGATGGAATCAGCTGACCAGGCTCTGGGGATCCCTGGGTGAGCTGGGGGGCACTGGGGGGGCACAGGGACGGTGTGGGGGTGCCAGCAGTGCTGAGTCCCTGCCCCCATCCTGTGCCCCAACAGCCGTGAAGAACAGTGCCAAGGGCTCACACCGCGACAAGCGGGCGCAGGTGGTGTACAATGAGGACCTCTTCGGGGGGCAATAAAGGTTTAGTGCACACAGCAGTGGTGTGGCAGGGTGACAATGGGACAGCGGGAGAACGGGGATGGGGGAACTGTGGGACACGGGGAGCTGCAATGGGGGAGGCTGAGTGGTGACCAGCTGCACACACACCTGTAACTGAACTGCCAGCCTCACCTGGCTGTGGTGCTGAGCATGCTGGGCTGCCTGGCCCTGCTCTCAGCAGCACTGTGTCCTCCCTCCCAGCCCCCACAATTCCACTGATACAGTTACGTCTGTTAGAGAGATTCACACTGCATGGAATGTGCCACGGCCAATAGCAATTGAAGGCTTCAGAACCAAATAAGTGTGAGGAGGCAGTGCTGGAGCTCATCTCTTCCATGGAGCTCATAACAGCAGCACAGCAGTAACCCTGGTGGCAGCAGCACCAGGATGTTGCTGGAGCAGCACTCCTGCCTCCCCTCCTGCTCCCTCCAAGAGCTGCAGGCAGACGTACAGCACTGCTGTCCTGTGCCAGGTTTATTTAAAAACACAGCTGAGAGCCGCCAGCATAAACAGAGGAGCCTGACTATGTTCATACAATATCTTAAATAGAAGGCAAATACAAAAGGAAAAGATAAAATATTTACAGTAACAGTGGCAGACACGACATGGGCACAGTCCCACCCAGAGGCAGCAGAAAACCACTCAATACCCTGCTGAAGCACAGAGTCACCACGACGTCCTCCAGCAGGGCCAGGGCTGCACTGTGCCCACAGCAGGGCTGGGATGGCTGCACTCTGAACTGAGACAAGCGAAGCGCACACGTGTTGGCTTCCAGAAATCATCAGCACAGCATCGCGCTCTGCCAGCAAACAGCACTGGAAATCCAGAAAAAGGGAAAGGAGGGAATAACGCAGCAGTGGCATGCAGCTCCCGCTTCTCACACTGCTGCTGCATCACTGCTGATAACTGGAAGGCAGGGAGCACCCCCCGCCTTGGTGGCACATTTGGTCCAAAACAAAAGAATAATTCTGCTCCCTCCCACCCCCACATTGTCATTAAGTTGCCTTAAAGGATTCAAGTCATAAACAAAAGCATACACCAAAAAAACTCAAGAGCTGGCAGAACTCCAGGCTAGACATGGGGACTGCCCGAGAAATGGGAGCACCGAAGAAGCTTCCAGCTGCACCCAACGCTGAGCATGGCCAAGGGAGGAGGAAGGAAGGAGCTTGAGGTTGAAGCCTTCAAAGCGTCACTGAATCAGGAGATCAATTGCCAGGCACTGCAGCACACAGATGGACGTCCTTCTGGGCTGTCACAGAACTGCTTTGTCCTCTTGCTGCTGAAAGGAGCCAACCAGGATCAGGGAATGGATGCACAGGGCCTCAACTCTGACCAGCAGGAAAACTCAGGACAATGGAATGCAGTCTGCCAATCTTTTACCAGTTCAGCTGTGCTTTAAGACTCATTATTGTGAAGCCTCCTTTAGTAAAGTATCACCCTGGGGTATCCAACCAAAAAGAAAAGGTTTTTATTAAATTAAAGGGGTTTTTTTTGTTGTTGTTGTTTTGTTGTTTTTTTGGTTTTTTGTTTGTTTGTTTGTGTTTTTTGTTTTTTTTTTTAACATACTATAATAACTACTACGCAGTTCAACAGTCAGTCATCTCAGAAAGTTCACGAAGGAAATCATCCTCATCCTTCTCCAGGTCCAAGTCAATTTCTGCTTCCATTTCCCCTCCTGAGATTTCCGAGATGAACTTTTCAGTGTCATCTTCTACAGCCTTGGTGAGCAGGCTGACCTCCGGCAGGGCTGGAGCAGCAGTCTGGGAAGAAGGAAGACAAAGTCAAAGAAAGGAAGACAAAGTCAAAGAAAGACAAAGATTGCTCAGGAGATCCTTCCTCTGCAGTGCTTCTCCTTCAGCACTGCTGATCCTGAACCCAACACGGGGGCTAAGGGGCTCCTGAAGGATGTTAACAACCACGTGAAGGCTGCAGAGCACCTCAGGTCTTTTTAACAATGCAGCATTAATGGACAAATTCCTTCACACCACAAAGGAATCACAGGGCTGCAGAGCATTGTGCGCACACTGCCATTCATCCAGCATCCTGCACAAAGCGAATGCTTTGAAAGGAAACCTGCAGAACATTTCAGTTCTCCACACTTTCTGCAGCAGTTGTATCTCAGTATCAGCCTGACCAGGACAGCACTGACACTTCTTCCCCTCCTTACCAAAGCTGCTTTTTTAGCTGGAGGCTCCTCTTCTTCAGTGCTCGTTTAAATCAGTACAGTGCTAGAGCTGTTACATACCACATTCTATTTGAGCAACAGAAAGTCATTCCTGTTCCCCTACACAACATCCACCCACAGTCTGATTTCATTGAACACGAAGCCATCGTGGCCTTTTTGTATCCAGTGCTCCCACGTTAACCTCACAAGTTGTACCTGGTGCCAGCAGGGTTACTGCCTCACTGCCAGATACAATCAGATCAATTCTGAGTTTGAGGAGTGCAAAGCTGTCTGGGAAAGCCATTGAAAGTATCAGGATTGTGATACATGGCTGCAGCTCTTCACCAAAGGCAGGAAGGTAGGAATGCACTCATGATGGTGGCACATGGTGAGCAGTGAGACACAAGAACATGTGAAGAAATTGTGTCACTGTGTCCATCTACAGAAGGGACTCACCTCTGCGGGTGCAGAGACAGCTTTGGGAGCAGCCCTGCTCCATTCCACAGTCTTTTCCTCTTCTCTTCCAGGTGCTTTAAAACAAGGAAAAAGAAAATCACTTGGTCAACAGCAAGCATAGAAAGAAACCTGAGTGCCAGTGTTTCCTCCATGTGCTTATTTCCTCACATTCATTAACAAAGAAAACGAGAGAGGCGACATCTCGCAGTCCATACAGTATCCAAGCTCTTCCCTCCTTCACATGCTGTCTCTTCACGAAGCCTCTCTCACCTCCCCAATGAATAACTCACCCCCCTGACCTTTCTGACAGAGGTTGGCCCCCATGTTAAAAACTCAATCCATGCTTTACAAACACATTTACATATTAAAACAAGCAACACGCCAAAGATGAAGATAACCTTGGCATCAACACACAGAACATGCCACACCAAAACCATGGCAGAAAGAAAGTACAGGAGAAACTGAATTACAAAACCTCACAGCGAATGAATTCTCCAGAATGAAGCAGGCAGACACCACGGATTCAATGGAAAAACACATGGATGGACATCCTGGCACTTCCTGCCTTTGCATTTGGTAAGAAACAGCCCAGGCAATTCTAAGCAAACTCTATTTGCTTGACAGGGGAAGCACTTCAGCAGAGCAGACAGTGAAACACCTCGTTACCTGCTGGCTTTGCGATCTGCTGCATCCGCAGGGCTTTCTCCTGCTTGATTTCTTCCAAGCTTTTAATATGCATTTCTTCCAATCGCTTGATTTTACGCGGTGGCTCTTCCAGTTTCACGTTACCAGGCTCAGGTGGAGGGAAAATTCTCTTCTTCTTGCGCTTATCCTTAGATCTCTTCTCAGTAAGAACCTCTTCTCCTTTTTGCTTCTCTTCTTCCAGTCGTCTCTTCTTCCAGATCTCCCCTGCTGGCTTGGCACCCTTCTCTGTCATCATCAAGAAAGGAGAAGCATAAGGATTACAAGAAATTCCAACGAGAGCTCAAGTTTCCAGATTTGTCATAATATTACAGAATATACGTGTTCCCAACAACAACGCTCCTGAGAAAGAATAAGCAGAAAGCCTAGAGAATCTGTGCAGCAAACACCGATGACCATTTACCTCTCCTTGGTGCTCTGTCAACCTCGATCTTCGTCCCCAGCCTTTCTACGAGGCTGCGCTTCAGCGGAAGGCCACTGACATCAGCTACAGAGAGAAAACAACAACATTCCTAAGATAATTCCTTTGGAGAAAGATTTTTACAAGTCAACCACAAACTTTGGTTTCTCCAAGTGTATGTTCTCAAATTCACCTTTCAGCTGCTACACTTGTGTGCCACTTGGAGTCATCACAGACCCACGACACACTTTCCTCCCTCCTGCTTCAGCAGTGCCCTCCCATTTACGTGGAGGCAGCCAAACAGCAGCTCACAAGCAGCCCTTACCTACAGAGGATTTCCGTTTTCCAGGTTTATCAGCAGTATTCGGTTGACTCACAGGCAACTCCCCTAAAACAAAGAAAAACAAAGTGCTTATTTGACAGAAACCAACAGAATTACTGTCTTGTGAGCCCATTTCCCACCCAAAACAAATACAACCAAAAGACACCACTTTGACAGCCCTGACACAAAATAATATTGCAACTGTAATGCACTCAGGGTAAGTCCCAATTGTAATTTATCCATTCCACTTAGGAGCCACCAAATGGAAGCAAAGGTACTCATCATTACCCTGCTTTGAAGGCAGCATCACAGTGCTGACCAGTGTCCGCACATTCTCCTTCTTAGGCACACGAACAATCTGAGATTTGAGCCGATGAGCAGGAGCTCCTGAAGGTCCTTCTGATCCAAGTGTTTTTATTCCAGCATTCAAACTGTCATCTGGGAACACAGAGCAGTAAATGAGACTGAGGGACAGAGGCACACGCTGAGGACCACAGCTCTGCAAACTGCCTCCTGCTCAGAAGCATGCAGAACAAACCCTGTCAGCTCTCCCCACAGCTAAGAGCACCATGGACCTGATGTCTGTCTGCTGCCCTCCTTTCATCCTTCTGGATATTAAAAGTAGGCTTTATCCCTTACTTTATCCCATCCATATGACATTAGATTCCTCTATCAGCAAATGTGGCTTTCACCACTGGTTGAAAAGATGCACATACAGGCACTTAAACTCCATGCTGTGGCCTCGTCTTGCTCTAATGATGTAAACAAAGGAGTTTACCTTCCTAATCTGAAAGGCACATGAAGTTACAAGGTAGGAACAAGATCATGGAAATAGCTGATTCCATTCAGCAACCCTATGTTCTGTTGTGTTTGTACAATGAATTGCTTTGGAGTTAATTGGCAAGTGCTTCTGATTAATCCTGGAATACCTTGTTTTGTATCAGCATCAGATTTTGTAGTGGAAATTATCTGCAATCCAAGATGGTTTTCTTCAGCTGGTTGCTGGACAGGTGTTTTTGTTTCTTCTCCCTCCTTAGAAAGCTGGTCTGTACAAGCAAAGAAAAAATCAGTCTCTTCAGTTATGCGGTAGGAATTCAATCAGATTATCCACTGCACAAAGATGGCAGGCAAGGCTGGAAACCCACACAGATAAATGCTGAGTCTCCACTTGCCCATCCAAATGGCTTCTCTGTGAACAAAGAAATCCCCCCCTACACAACATTCATCTCCCTGACACCCAGAAAAAGCTTAAATGCAGGAGAACAACCTGCAAGGCAAAGGCCACAGGAGCAGAGAGAAGCTGAGCATGCAAGATAAAACTGAGGTATCAGAAGCGCACAAAGTTCAGCTCTGAACCTATCTATCAGCTCACAAGTGAACGTTACCTGGCGTTCTTTATGACACTATACCCACCTGTGAGTAATAGAGTTAATCTTTCGTACCTAAAAAAGACAAACTCACTTTGGCTTGGTGGAAAGAAAACCCCATTGAGGTAACGTCCCTTGGTGTGATGGAAGGCACAGTTGGATTTCTGGCAGCCTCCTGGCTGGTTCTCCCAGTAGCAGGAAATCATGCTGCGTTTTTTCTGAAGACAGAAAGGAAGAAGAGCTGATGGTAACGTGGACCTAAGATCTGCAAAGGGAGACTGAGCTCCAGATGGTGCCAGTGAGCAGACTGCCACAAAGCAGCACTCAAACACCACTCTGAAGAGTGCGCAGGCTGGGAGCACCAGGCTCACTGAGCTTTCCTAGCATTCTGTGGGTGAGGACACCAGTTTAGAAGGGGTTAAACTAACACACCTTGCAGAATGCTTGTCTGATTGATGTGGTTCTTTAGTATCTGTTGATAGAACACTGTTGGTATCAACTACAAGAATATTCTGCTATGATATACCAATGCCATTGAGCTCTCTTCCCTCTGCTTCCTCCCCTATTCTTAACCGTAGGAACCATCATCATTTCAAAGCAAATGAACCTAATCTGCAAAAGCACATTCAGCCCACCTAAAGAAATGAGAAGTGGGTTTGGTGATAAACTCTGAGGAGCCAACACTCACACTGATCTCCATGTGCCTGAACCTGCAGACATTCCTGAAGCAGCGGCCCTCCTTCCACAGCGTGCAGATGGTTTCATTGCCCAAAGCGGCTTCACAGTGCCTGAAGGGACAGTTGTCTTCCTGTAACCCAATGGAAACCAAGAGAGGAAAATGAAATAGTACAGCCTGAGAACTGGCCATGCTTTGAGTTCATTTTTAGCGAGTTGCTCTATTGTACAATGCAATTAGTTATGAAGTTTGCTGAAGACCAGTAATACTTCTACTTATTCTACCCATTCCTCTTAACTTCAGAACTGAAAGAAAGAAAAAATGAAGGAAAAAACCCAAGCAGACCTTTTTACAAGTGGAATAGAAGTAGAAATAGCAATCATTTCCTTTAATTGACATGCTGGATGAGCGCACAGAAGCAGTTCTGGTCTCGGGGATCTCTGTGCAGCTCTTCCTGTGCTTCTCAAAGAGCTGGCTCGTGCTTCCTTGGACTGAAAGTCTTCTACAGTCTTGATCAGTGAAATCTTCTTTTGAAAAGGAACCCTAAGCAAAACACCAAAAAGCAGAAAAGAATGAGGAATGCCCACCCGTCTTCCCAGCTTTGTTCTCTTCATTCAATCAGTCTCTCAGGAGCAGTTGTTTCAAAACATTGCCCTCCTCAACACTGGTCAAACTCTAGTAACATCACCCTGACTCAGCACGGAGCCCCTGGGCTGCACGGCTGCAAGCCCTCCAATGGAGCCCCTCCTTCAACACCACGAGTGACAGCAGTGAGTAACCCCAACACATTTGTCTGACCGCTGCAGGTCTTCAAGCTCAACCACCTGGACAACCTCAGCAAATACAGTGATCTTCAAAGCTTTGCAGTTCACTTCTCCTGTAGGCCGAACCAACACTGAATCCGTGAATTAATTAATTATAACAGGTTAGGAAGAATTTTCCTCCTCACTTTGCCTATGTCAAATTCTGTAAGTTGGAATTTCTGGTCTTCAAGGATTTTTCACCTTTGAAGAATCCACAAAATCCATCCTCCGTCTTTATTACCTGTACAGCAAAAGCATGCCAGTGCGTATCAATACACAAATCCACACACATGTGCCTGTATACTGTAACTCAGCACTGCATGGAGCTGCAGCACGATCTGCTCAGCCACAACAAGGGTTTGGGTTGGTTCATTTTTTTTTTTCTTTTCTGATGTAAAAATCAAATATTTTGATATTTTAGATTTGTTTTGTTGTTGTATTTTTTAAGGTACCAAATGCAGTAAAACCTGCAACCAGGCCAGACAGAAGATCAAATTCAAGTGATTCAGAACTCTTTCATTAAAGTGCTGCACATTTCTGAGCTAAGCATTTCCGATAGTCAATAAAGGTTGGAACCTTTTACTCACACAGACACTAGTGAATTTTCGAGGAATTTTTTTTTTTTTTTTTCCCCAGGGAATTTCCCCAAATCTAAACTAAAGAGAGGAGAAGTGGAGTTCTCAAGTTAGTTGCTGGATTGACTGCATGACAAAGGGAACAAAAACAGCACTTAAGGACAAAGTTTCCTACCCTCCTCCAGTACTGATAGAAATGCTGCCTTTTACCTTTAGTACCTTCACATCAGATTCCTCTCTGGCAGATTCCTATGCTTCTAACAACCTCGGTGCTGCCCTGCACAGACGCCGGGCACCAACTGTCACTGGACTCTGCACCATGGAACACGCACACAGCTCAGCACTTCTGTTTCCTCACAATTGGAAGGGTTCTGGAATCGGGAGCATGAAGCGGACTAGAAATACCTCACATCCCTCTGCTCCTTACGAGCCCTTCCATTTTAAAACAAGATAAGCCCAGACACATCTGTTAGCACAGCAGCCCAAATGCTAACCAGAACACACAGTGTGTAACACCGAAAGTACCAGTTTAATGCCGCGCCACAAACCCTATATAGTGGTGCAGGTGACCACCCCTATCAGATACCCATGACCTCCATGACTCCACTGCTGGTGCATGCAGGCACCACCTGCCCAATACCCAACATCTCCCCCCTCTTTATTATCTGCAGCTCCTGTAAAGGTTCCCCTGCATAGTCCTTGTTACCCCAAAGGTGATTTGCACATTTAAGGCTATTCCGCAAATGAATCAATCATTAAACATATGCGAAAAACAATGAAACTGTCATAATAACATACCAAAGAGATGCAGCTGCAGTGACTACAAACCTGAAAGCACACAACAGCAATCTGCCTAAAAATTGTGAAATGCTGTATGGCAACACTTAGTCAACTTGTAGAGAACGGTGCATTCAAGTTCAAGATAACAGCACAGTACACAATGGAGTTACAACTTCTCCAAGTTCAATGTAACACTATTGTACAGAATCTTCATGGCAATCCAGTTCTGTCCAGTGTGCATTATAATGTCACACTCCATAACCAAATAAGAAGACAAAAACATATTGGCTGTGCAGAATCGTTCTGAATGTCCACCACTGGGGGACTATCCAGGAACAAGGTCTCCCCCGCTCACGAACTATCAGTCCGGCATGAAGGCTGGATTCCCAGTTCGGACCTTCAGGCACATTGGGAGCAACGCTGTCTCATGTGCCGTTACCAGCAGCCGCTGCCCAGTGCTGACGTCAAATCACTGGCTGCACTGGAGACATTAATCAAGGAGTTGTTGACCAAAACTGGTGCTGAGATGTTCGGATCCTCACGGTGCACAGGATGGCTCGTCATTTGGTGCCGGCTTAACCCAACGTGCCGGCAGCCAGCAGGGCCCACTTGGGGTCCCGACACAGACGTGTTTCCTGCCCTTGACAAGGAGTGGCATAGGGTCTGGGAGCCATGGCCCTCCGTCGGGTCTGATCAGGACCTGACCTATTGGTGTCCATTTGGTCAGCTGATGGTCTCCCTTCCAATTCTCTCAGTTAACTTTCTAAGAGTACCAAAGGTGGGTAGCAGCTTCTGCGCCTCTTCGTCCCCTGCAAAAGCTCACAGAACTCCATGCTGGCTTTCTCTAATGCTGACCGACTCACACAGTGAGAAGCTCCGTCAGCCAGACCTCTCCGCATTATCCACATAATAAGCAAATTGAGGTCCTCATCACACACTCTGTGTCATTTCTTGTCAGCATGTCCTGTCCCATCCCTGGCTCTCCAGCAGGACTGTAATGCTGGGGTGAGCAACACTGGGCACTGTCAGTGTGTTTTTCTTGCAAGCATCTTCCAGGGAAATACGTGCAGGCGATCCCCACTCTTGGCTGTATCTCTGCAGTGCTGGGTCCTGTGTGAGCAGAGCTCTCTGCCCCAGAAGCCAAGTCACTGCTGTGCAGAGCTCAGCCTCAGGGTGAATGTGCTCCTGAGTTTGTCCCAGTGCAAGGACAACCTTCTCATTGCCCTTTAGGAGCACCTCTGGTGCTGATGGGTGCTCTGCTCTCAGCAACCACTGGATACACGGCTCCAGGCGCGTGTGTGCTTTGTCGCCTTGAGCTGTTTGCTCTGATCGCATCTCACCCTGGGGAGCCGGGATTTCCCTTTGGTCTCGGTGTCACTTCGAGACCAGTAGCAACACTAGGGGTCAGAGGAGAGCTGCTGAATGTGTGAGCAAAGCTGCTAATTGAGAAGGAGATCGCAGGCGTGTGACTTCGAAACCCGAATTAATGAGCTTACCTTCACCCTCCTGACTAATGCAGACCTCATGCAGCCCTAACCCTTCTCCAGCCTCCTGCCTTGTTTTGCCTACTCATAGAAAAAGATTTAGCATAGCTCAGAGCCCCAGGCGGCGCTTGGAATGCCAGCAGGAAAGAGCTGCTGGTGTCCACATAGCTCAGGACTGCAGCAGTGGGGCTGCTGGACCTCAGTGTTCTGAACACTCTGATGTGGAAGTGATTGGCAGATGCTGTGGCCGGAGGGATGAGGTGCCTGCAGGGCATCCCTTGGAAGAAGGTTTGGTGAGGATGGATCCTCTGAGCCAGCATCGGGGACAGGGTGCTGGGTGCAAATGCCAGTGCTGCCCCCTGTCATCCTTTTGGTTTTAAAAGGAGTACAGCTCCGTTTCCAAACTTTGCCAACCACAGGCTGGCTGGCAGCTTGAAGGAACTGCCATGAAATTGGTCTAATGAAGCGTTCCTGGCAGAGCTTCAGAATGGAGAAAGTGCAGTTTGTCCTCAACTGAGCTGAGGTCCAATGAGCTGAGTTTCCTGGCTCAGAGCAGAGGCCGTGAGCATCATGTCTCACAGTCTGTGTCACCTGGGCAGAGCCGTTAGGCAGGGGCTGCTAGTGGGGAGATGCCAAGGTTTTCCATGAAGATGATTACTCAGATATGCCTGAGTTCAGATGGAGGGGCCCATTGCCCTACCAGGAAGTGGAAGATGCTTGGGGGTGAGGCAGCTCGTGCTTTCCCATGCCTGTAGGACCTTACAGTGCTGTGCCTTTCCACATACCTACCCCACCTTCTTTCTTTCCCATGCAGGGGTCATCATTAATCCAGTGGGTGGCACCAAGAATGCCCGGACAGCCCCACTGCAGTGCGTCTCTGTGTCATAAGGACACACCAAGCCTGTGCTCTGCCTGGATGCCACCGATGAACTGCTTTTCACTGCCTAAAAAGGCATATATTGGACAGAACAGGTGTGGGGGCTGCTGGCTTTTTATGCGCTATTCTCATAGATCTCCCCAGGCTGGCGTGGGGAATTGGGGTGCATGGCAGGGATGGCTCCTTCTGGGCTGCTCCCCTGTCCCTGCCTTCTGATGTCCAGGTGCTGGAGCAGGCTGGCTCCATTGCCCTGGAGTGGAGCTGTGGGTGGTGGGAGGCAGCGCTTGGGAAGGAGTCGGTGCCTCCACGCCACGGATGAACTCCTTAGCCCAACTCTCTCAGGCACGTTCTTCTTCCTACAGACCGGAGCTGTAAGATGTGGAACTTGGTGACGGGTCAGGAAATTGCTTCCCTCAAGGGTCACCCAAATAATGTCGTTTCCATCAAGTACTGCAGCCACACGGGGTTGGTGTTCACCGTGTGTCATGGTTTTGTAATTTTGTAATTTTGCTATCAGTATTCCACATCATAACATCATGTAAAGTATGGATACTTCTATTGAATGTGCAGTCCACAGAAGAAGACTACGTTACCCCTGTTGTTCTCTGGGATATGATAAGTCACGGGACCAGGACGCTGTATAATCTCGTTCCCAGGCTGGAGTGCCCTCCTCCTTCTCTCGGACTTCTCGGAGAGTGGGAAGCGTTCCAGCCGTGTCGCATAGAGTTCACAGTAGGCCTCTCTTTTTTCGGGGACTCTCTCTCTCTCTGTTTGTTCGATTTGTTAGCCTCAATTATATTATACTGTGTTATCTTGTATTTCGATATCATATCCGCAGGCACCGAACCCCAAGGGGCCACACACGCTCCGCCTCACTGCTCCGGCAGCCCAACTCTAACTCGGTCCGGTCCCGGGCTCGGTGCAGCTGCTAGTCCGATGGCAATGGAAATTATAATAATTGATCACAGTCCGTTACAGATTTCTTTGTTCTTTCTCCACACCCACTGCTGCATTTGACTAGTCTTTAAAAAATCTGTCATGGGTTACTTAGATTTACCTATGCCCGTGACAGGGGAAGCCACCCCGTGGGCCCCCCCAGGGGCCCAGAAAGGAGGGGGGAAAAGGGGAATGGGATAAAAACAGCGGCAATCTAAGGAGGAAAAACTTATTTTACTAAATATGATATCGAAATACAAGACTCCTCACAAATTGAGGATTTCCCCTGCAGTTTCCTTAAATGACAGCATTCCCTGTCCCTTCTCTATCACAAGGAACTATCCACTCCCTGCACTGAATCTAGTTTAAAGTGCTGGTAATCAATCCAACCAGCTTGCTCCCCAGCATGCTTTTGCCCCACCTGCTCTGTCACATTCTGTCTGATGTCCACATACCTGGTCTCTCAAAGGCCTGCCCAAGATCACAGTAACCAAAACCTTGATCTGACACCATTACCTGAGCCAGTAATTTACCTGGCCCATTCTCCCTCTTCATTTCTCAGCCCCCAGTCAGCAGTACAGAGAAGACTACTTGTGTTCCTGCTCCCTTTAACATCTTCCCAAGGGATTCAAAGTCCCTTTTAATGTTCTGTAATTTCCTTTTTTGCAGCCTCCTGGGACCCTACTTGAATGAGACCTTGAGTGGGTAGTAGCCTTCTATTTTATCAGAGGCAGTAGAGTCTTCTTAACATCTGTGACATGTGCCCCCAGATAACAGCAAACTGCTCTGGAGAGGTTATTTTTGGTGGCAAATTCGGGGCCTCAGTGCCTCCCAGCAAGGAGTCTCAATTACCAAGGCTCGTCAGCTGTTTTTGGTGGCACTAGTTTTAATAGGACTCCTTGGTTGGCCCTGCCCCGCATGCTTGTTGTATGCAGTGGAAGCAGGGACAGGTAGCTGGGAAGGGGCCAGGTATGCTGTCTGGACATGCATGGGATCAGGAAGGCTGAGGCACAGATGGAACTGAACTTGGCGAGGGATGTAAAAATAACCAGAAGGGAGCCTACAGGTGCACTGGGCAGAAGTGACAGACCTGGGAGAGTGCACTCCCTCTGACAAATGAGGAGGGAGAACTGGCTTTAACCAACATGGAGAAGCGCAAGGTACTCTATGAGTGCTTTGCTGTCTGGATTCTGCTGGAGATATTCTTCCACCTGGCTCCTGGCTTGTACCAGCTGGAGAGAGCACAAAGGGCCACCAGAAGTTATCTCATAAAGGAATGGCCAACCTGCAGAAAAGGCTCCAAAGATCCCCCTCCCAAGCATGGCCAGGTTTACAACAGAGACTTTACCCTCGGCTTCCTGTTAATGAATCACCACCGAAGACCTGAAAGTGGTTCAGCACACCCATTAAAATCACAACCCTCCACACTTGTTTCAAGCATATACCCCTTAATTTCTATGATGACAAACCTTATGACATATAGTAGCTGTTTGCCCCACTGCTTCAAGTACCCAGGAGGAAAAGAACACAAATGCATGCTGGCCACTTGTCTGATCTCAGGGCAGACTGAAGGCACCAGAAGGAGAGATGGAAGTGAGCAGAGGAGGACTGTAGCAAGTCATAGAGGCAAGGAATGAGGTGGAAAGCAAGTCAAGAAGGCCAACAGAATAAAACAAAGATGTACCAGATATGAAAGTTTATTAAATACCAAGTTGGAACATAAATATCTGGAATTAAATATAGCATATTAGTGTCATAAAATACATTCATATAAAAAGGTGCAGTACCAATTAGACAGAAGGTTGAAACATTAATTTTCCTTCTTCCCACTATGAACCGCTTCAGGTTCATCATGTGTTCATCTACCAACTGTGAATGTCTTAAGATGGGCCAAATTCTAATGCAAAATCCAACAAGGATATCAAGTCAGAAATATCAAAAAGGTCACATTAAAGCTTTCTTGGCACTGCTACACACGCACAGTATTTTTAAACCCTAGGTGCGTGAAAGTGACAGCAATGTAAAGTGCATTCTTCTCCAGCTTAATCACTGCTAAAACTTCCACTTAACCAGCAGAAATATTCACAGCATCAGGACGGAAACAGCTGGCAGGAATCCAATCAAAATCTCCTATGCGTTAAAATAACACTGGAGACTCTACCACAAACAGTGGAAGGGTTAAATAGAACCAAAGGAATGCTTCTGGTAAAACCTTTAACAAAAAACATGGAGCAAAATAATGTGTCAAAAACATTTTGACAGTTCCGTCAAGTTCAAGAGCCAACCTTACTCAGTCTGACAGTAATTAAAAATAGATATGGTTCTTATCCTGAGTGCAAAATAAACTGACTACCCCTCGGTGACCAACAGGTAAGTGCAGAGTGTCAACCTATTTAATATATTTAAAATTTATATTCAAACCGCAGTAAAGATGTTTCCACACTAAGCTGCAGGATGGGAAGTCACAGACCTCCTATGTAAACAAATGATCTCCAGTACTTTTCCCTTTACATTTTAAATAAAAATATATTTAGATCAGGTAATTTTGGTTTAAAACATCCCGGTACTCCTGTACCGCTCTGCAAAGGGGATCCTGGTCAACATTGAGATTTTTTGAAGATCCATAAGTAGATTTCATTAGAGAAGCTCTAGCAGTTTCAAGCTCAGCGGTGGCTGGAAAGAAAAGAAACAAGATTGACGATGTTACTTTTACAGTAGATTGAGTCAAATCAGTCACTGTAAAAACATTACTGATAACTGATCAGGCTATGCTCTAGAGAGATATTTAAAAACTTCCAAGGAAAACACAAATCAAAAAGGAAGGCATAAAGGAAGAAACATTTTTTCACATTCAATGATCAGCCAATACAATTTTTAAAGCTAGTTAAAGAAATTCCAGGTTTTAGAAACACAGAATGGTTTGGGCTGGAAGGGACCTTTTAAGATCACCCAGTTCCAATCTCCCTTCTATAGGCAGGGACAGCTCCCTCTAGACCAGGTTCCTCAGAGCCCCATCCGGACTGGCTCTGAATGCCTGCAAGATGGGGGCTATGCACAACATCTCTAAGCAACCTGTTCCAGAGTCTCACCACCCTTACATTAGGAAGTAAAGAGTTTCTTCCTAATATCTAGTCTAAATCTACCTACTTTCAAGTTTACAGCCATTTCTCCGCATCCTGTTATTACATGCCCATATATATATATGAAAGTTTTAGCCTTAACTTTAACTGCCAGGGATGTCTTAACTTTCCCTGGCTAAACCCTCTTTCGTTCATGGAAACACATCTTCGATGGAAGCAGAAAAGGATTTTCAGTACTTCCATCCATCAGCCTTTTCCAGACAAGATCCCCAGACCAAGCAAATACTACGGCTCCTACTACACATGTAATTATGTTTGAATATGCAAATGAGCACATGGCAATGGGTTTCTGTCTATTCAGGGAAATTGGAAGAGCTGTGAAGCAACAGCTGGATTCTCAAGGGCTCCCTGCTTCAAAATAACTCTAGGAACAGCAGCAGTGACTCTGGCAGAATGCTAATTGTGAAACAGTATGAATTCTTCTCTGAAGACCTGGCCTTTTATTATAGAACAGGCTTTACACTGCATATTAAAAGCAATCAGTTCATGCTGTGTTTGCCTATATATTGCTGAATGATTTTTACCTAAAGAAAGGCTATCTTTTCCACTGATTCTTCTTTATCCAAAGACAAGTATGACAACATGTCAGGTACAAAAAAAAGCAATGAAAAAGAGCGAGCAAAAATTAAGAACACCAGAAAATGTATATGGTATATTTGAAGTGCTGAATGCAATGAATGTATGCAGAAAGAGAAGTAGTGACAGAAGTCCATAAAAATCTTATTTCTGGGCTTTTTTTTTTTTTTTTACATTTGATGTTTGTGCCTGAGGATGAAAGGTGACTTGAACTTAAGCCAAGTGTATCTGTGCGGGGGAGATGGTTTGCTCTCCATGCTTCTTCTCAAAAGTAGCTGCAGAACATTCTGAAGAGTATATTGGTTAGCAGGAAGTTTTCCATTAAAACTCTCTAAGTTAGAGTTAAAAACAGCCCCACACTGTGCTTCAAACAGCACAAATCTTGACAACTTTTGAAAATAATTACATAGAAGTTACGAACAGTCATCACCTTCCTTAAAAACACTGATATCAGAGTAGCATATTACCTTGCTGAAGTTCCTTATTGATTTCTTCCTCCAATTCCTTCTGTACCTAGAATTATAAATAACACATGCATTATAAATAACACTGCACATTTTATTAAGTAACAGAAACCAGCTTGGATCGCTAGAAAGGAGCATTTGCCCCTCGCTCTCCCAGGAGATGTTTATTTACTGTCATTTATTCTGAATGCAAAGTTTTCATAAGGAGAAATTAGACCTTTTAAAGGGCCACAGTCCAAACACCGTATGCGATCATTTACATTTGAAGATATTTGCGACTCCTGTGTTATTTTCCATCAGGTCTTTAACGCATAGAAGTAATTGTCAAAACAGACAGCATATAGCTTCCAGACTCATGTAATTAGCAAATACAGTTAAGTGCTTGGAGCATGTGGCTTACGTGGAGAGGCTGAGAGCATCAGGACTGTTAAGCCTGGAGAACAGAAGGCTTGTGGTCTCACCTACAGGTGTAATTATCTGACTGTGGGATGCAGCATAAAGAAGACAGAGCAAGAAATTTCTCGGTGGTGCCAAGTAAAAGAACAAGAGGAACAGGCAGAAGTCAAAAGAGTGGAAATTTATAAGACTGCTAAAAATCAGGAGTGCAGACAGGAAATAAAATCAGAAAGGAAACAGAAACTGAGAGACGGAATGGGAAGTAGGTGTTCCCTTTCTTATGCTACCAGTAGGAAAACTGGTTTCATGAATCCATGCACTCACGCTGGTTGCAGCTAGCAGAAGTCACTATTATTTCCTGCACCCACTTTTCAGAGCTGCATTTCTTTCTCTTGTTTGTAATCAGTGCAATTTGTTTTTTCAAACAGTTGCATGGACAAAGTAATTGATACCAGCATTTTGAATAACAGCGGCGTAAAGTATTTTCAGCTTCTTATCCCTGAAGCTTTATCAAAGCTTTTGCAAAATCAAAGCCAAAATCTACACGAGCTTCCTCATCCCAGGAGATGCTCACACTCTACTTCAGATAACCTCTCTTACTTTGAAAAACACCAAATGTGCACTGAGAGCTTTACATAAAAACAAAAGTGCAAGATGACTACACGAGGCAAACTCCAATTTAAGTTCCTTAGTTTCCAGTTATTATGAACTTTACTGTCAGGAGAACTTGTAATCTCCTCCATCCAAGAAGGCAGCACTTAGTTTGAATTTAATGGCAATACAGAGGTGGTTTTTTTTGTTGTTTTTTTTTTTTCCCAATAGAAGGAAACAGATTACTGGAAAAATCTGAGGTATAACTGAAGCAAAGACAAGGCTCAGAGTCAGGTAAACTCTTGTCTTTTTAAGTAGCCTGGTGAACAGGCCAAGTACTAAGCAGCACAACTGGCAAAGTACTTCAAAGCTATTGCAGAAGTTGCAATCATGTATAAATTGCTGCAAAATATTATAAAGCTGTGAAGACTTGAAGAGTAGGTTGTTGTTTTCTCAGGTAATAATACATAGCAGGAAGCACAAAAAGAAATGTTTACTAGGCACAGCATGCATCCCACAGCAGACTGCATAGGAAGAAGCAAAGCAATCATACTCACATCATCCTAGTTTTAAAGGATGTCTTTGTTAGTATTAATGTACTAAAAGAAACTAAAAATGAAGATCAGTAAGGAAAAAAACAACGTGGCTTGACCAGAGATGTCTGATGGGCTGAGCAAAGATGTCAAAGTTATCCATTTCAAGTATGTCATACACTTATGCACATTCTATACAGTAAAGTTTAATAAATAGCTTAGCTGGGAACTTCCAATGCCACAGCAGCTGCTTATTAAATTTTCTCTAGTTGAAAAAAAAGAAAAAAAAAACAATACAAAAACCTTACATAAGTACATAGTTATGTGTATATACAGTTAGATAGTTCATCATTTAGATGTCAGTATTTTTGGTGTCTGAGCACTCTAGGAATTCTGTACAATCTTAATGACCTAAAGTCTTCATCACTGAAGAGTATTTCACAATGATTACCTTATCCATGTACACTTCAACTTTTTTTCTTGCCAATAATGCAGTCCCAGCAGCATCTAGGAAGCATTCCCCTTGGCTGGAGCTTCTGTTTAGTGTGGAATTGTTTCTGAGATTTCCCAGTTCAGCTGAATATTTTCCTGGACTTGCAGTAGGACCACCACTGACAGTGCTGCTCGCAATTAAAGATTTGTTTCTTTGGCGTTCCTCAAAGAGCTTACAATTGGCTTCTGCAAGTCTCTTGGTTGTTCTGAAATATTTAAAAACACACAAAGAATTATCTTTGATAATATTTTTGCAGAGTCACTTCTTCCAGGTCTTTGACTACTATTCAGCTTTTGAAAAGAGAAGGCATTAGAAGTCCAAAATGAGAGGGGCCCAAAGGCCATGTGTTAAAATGCTATCAACTTCAAACATGGGCCAGTGATGCCATAACTAGTGGTGTGACTGCTAGAACACTGAAGTGAAATGATGGTGGTTCCAAAAATAAAGGGGAAAGGTTTTAGAGGGTTACGCTTACATCCATAGTGCTGACAAGACACAGAAAAAGGATTTTAGGAGGAAACAGTACAAGGTTTTTCATGCAAGCTACTGCTACTTCACGTCTTGTTACCACTCCAAAAAAGCACGCACTTACCTTTCCAGCTTATTTGCTAGCCTTATTCTCATTTTCATTTCTTCACGATGCAGCTCTTTGTATTTTTCCACTTCCGCAAGCATAGATTCGTTTTGAAAAATACTGTCTTTGGTATCTTTTATTTTGTCCAACTCACATTCAACCTCTTTTATTCTGCACTTCAGCTGGTCTCTCAGCGAGGCATGATGATTTTCTCTGATTTGTTCTATCTTGTCTTGTGAGGCTGCCTGGACCTGAAGCAGATAATACAATTTCAACCATTGCAAAGAAAAAGTGAACTGCATCTCCCTATACGGTTGCCCATAACCAATTTAAAGGGCCCAGTTTTACTCAACTGAGTCAACTGGACCTTTTCACTACTATCAGCAATCAAGGCAAAACCCTGGAACCAACACGTTAAATAACTGTTTTCATCCAGACAGATCTGCTCTTAGCAATATTACTTATGGGAGCAGCTACTAAAAGAATGCTATGGCTGAAGGACAGGGCACACAAAAAGGATTCTACAAAGAAATTATGAGAATCCCATCCCCAATCTTTCTGCCCCACGGTAACTTCAGTGACTTCTTCCCTGAGCATTTTATCCTGTACAATGATAAAACATAACCTGTACGTATGGCCAAGCCATCTCTAAGTTATAGCATTCATGTGATGAACAGCAATAACAAGATGACCAGATGGCCATAGCTTCTTCTAAGAACTGCAAAACAGAAGTCTGTCAAGGGACGGCTATTAGCTTGGGGACCTGCAGGCAAATTACACACACAAAAGCACTTTCGCCAAACAATTTTCCATTCTTCCACTTCCCTTCAGGAAATATAGAAGTATGGCACTAACACAAAAAACCAAAGTACGAACAAGAAATGGCAAAAAGAAGTTACATAATAAAAACTACAGACATACACAACAAATTCACTTACCTGCAAAAACAAATTGACTTCTTGAAGTTTTTGATTTATTTCTTGTGCAGCTCGCTCTTCCACTTCTTTCTTGTATCGTTCGATTTGGTTGTAAGTCATCATGTGCACATTGTGGACAGCCTCCAGATGTTGTCTCAGGTTTGCCACCTCTTCTTTCAGCTGGCATCTGGTCTTCTCTAGTTTTTCATGTTTTTTCATGTTTAGAGCCAGCAGTTCTTGCAAATAATGGTTTTGTCCTTGTAGTTGGACGCATTTTTTACACTCTAAATCCAGCTGATGAGAAAGTTCAGTAACCTACAGACAGTAATAAAATGAACTTAGAGGGGTGTAAAATTATTCTCTGAAAATTTATGAAGGGGAAGACCATCAAGTCTGTAACTGTCATCTGCTGACTCAGTACCCGAGTCAAAGGAAAGACAAGATCATCTTTTAAGGGAAGAACAACTTTTAAGTTCTTGCCAATAGGGTTCCTTGACTTACAACCTTCCTCAGTTCTGCAGCAAGTAAAAGATCAACAAGTAGCAAACTAGCAGAATTTCACTTACGGGAGTGTGCTGAAAGGCACTAGGGCCATTCTTTTGTGCACTGCTCTACTGCTCGATGGAAATCAAACCACTCTACCCAGACAGCAGAAAGAATGCCTATCATGCTTCAGGGGGAATGTTCCAGTACAGAGTTAACTGGGCACAGGAAACAAGTACTCCTCCTGCCATTGCTCTTGAAAGCTTTGTAAACAGTGCTTCAAAAAGCAGCTTCCACAGCAGTGGTAAAGGAAGGTATTTTCTCTCTAGGTCAAATCCAGTGTCTGGTTGCAAGAATATGTACAAAATATGAGATGTTTCAGTAGTTTCCAAGGTCAACTGTGAAGCCAATTTTCTCTCCCAGAAATATAACTTTTCCATACCTACTGAAAAGAATATTACAAGTCTCTAGAAATTAACATGACCCAAACAAAACAACAACAACCAAGCAAACAAACAACAACAAAAACAACAACAACAAAAAAAAAAACACCAAAAAAACCAAAAAGAAACAACAAGAACTTGCCTTTGTTCTTGATTTTTCAACTTCATTCACCATTTCAGAATACCTGTTCTTCATTTCTCCCTGGAAATTGAACTGGGAGTCTCTTTCTTTGGCTTCATGCATCTTTAGTTTTTTCACAGCTTTCTTCAAAAGGCTCTTGAACCTGCACAACAAATCAGTCAAGAAAATAAGCAAAGGAACTAGGTATCTATTTGTCACGCTTGTACAAGAAAAGCATAGCTATGGCTTGCTTCATTTTTAACATGCTCAACAGGCCAAAAGTTAATAAGAAAAACCAGCATTTCAATGCAATAGATCACCTGGAGGGTCCAAATTTCACCTCAACAGAGGAAAAAAAGACTTCCCTCCCAGAAGTGCAAGGCAGCCTACATTTGCTCTTCTTATGGCAGCTACAGAAAATCATAGGCTCATGTACCAGAACTGTCTTGCAAGAACTGATGTGAGATCTGAATTTGCTCAGAGTTAAACACACCTGCTTTTACATGCAAGTTCCTTAAAGCCTGACTTCTAACCTACATGAGCTCTCTTTCAAGTACTAGTGAACCATACCTGTCACATTCCTTCTGCAGTTCAGTATTTCTTTCCCTTTCCTGGTCAAGACATGCTTCAAGTGGTCGTTTCAATTCTATCGGCTTCTTCACATTCTTTCTTTCATTCTCACACTTTCAAAAAACAAACAAACAAAAATACATGATACACTCAGCACAGGACAGTACACATAGCAACTGCAGATAGCACATATCCATCCTTTTGCCACATTCAGCAGAACACTGAGGCACAGGATTCTTGTAAACATTTAAATCACTTCAGGCTTCACACAAGCGGGCCAAGACCTAGGGATACCAATTAACGCCCCTGCTGAAGCAAATGCTCCTCTGCCCCCTTATTGGGCTTCGTCCCAAAAAGCTGGAAAAAAGATGCTAGAGAACAGCTTCCGCAGTTCCTCTGCTAATAGGTCAGCTTGCACAGGTAGCCACAGCCCTGGAGAACACTGCACACTCTACAGCATTCATTCCAATGACCAGCAGGCTCTTGTGGAAGAGTCTGCTTTTCTGGAATTCACCAGTGTCTTCTCAGTCATTACTTCCATATCTTATTTGTGGGTGTTTACTAATTTAGTTGCTGTTCCTCATGGTGTTTTTTCAGACAAACTACAGGAGAACTGGCAACTAGTTCTGTAGTTTGCATTTGCACCTTATTTATTCTGCAAGGGTTTTAAGCTCCTGTTATTCTGAAAACATGCAGCAGTTCCTCCGTACACTGCACTGAAAATAAGGGGTGTTTTAATCCTGCTTGGAAATCAAGGGGTCAGACAATAACCAGAAGGAAATCAAATAAAGAACACAGGAACTGCTGCCTTGCTCCATGTGCTCAACTGGTATCAAACCACACCGTCTTTCTGATAGCACAACTCCGAGATATTCTCTTGGCTTTTATTCAATTCCTTCATGACACCCAAATCACAATAGTACTCAGGGCCTGAGTAGCAGGGATATAAAATCAGAGTATGTAAGAACTCAAGAAAATGTCAGCATTGCTCTGGGTATTGGCTAGGTGTTAGGGACTGTTTTCTGGGCTCACTTCTTCTAAAAGCTCAGCATTTTCCCTACTCAGTTTAGCAATATGGTCTTCAAGGTGGGCTCTCGACTTTCGATCTTCCTCGCACATCATGCATGAGCCTCTGGATGTCATAGCCAACATATTCTGATTTTGTATCTATGGAAACAACAATGACAAAGGGAATGCCAAGATAACCAGAGAGACAACACTGCACATAAACTGCATTATAAACTATTAACTCAAATGGAGGCAGGGCTAAGCTCTCACCACTAAGGATCTATAGTGAATGTTACACTGAGTTTATAAAAGATGGCTTGAGAAGCACCATCAAGAATAGCACTTAATGCTAGTGGAAAAAGTGAATGCTCTCTATACGATAAAATGAGGTTACATCATTTGGAGATAAGAAGACACACATACAACATTAACTCACAGTTTTCTTAAAATTCCCTACACTTACTGACTGTGAAATAACTGCAGATCTCCTCAGAGCAAGAAAATGTTTTCAGAACAGCACTGTTACTTATCCTTTTACACAAAGGAGCAAAGATTTGCATCACAGATGCATTTGTGTGTAAACAAGTTTGCTTATTCAGTTCCCTTTGTAAAGAATGAAAGTTGTCTACATGCTTTGAATAGCACATTTTAAGAAAAAGAGAGACATCCCTGACGTACAGAAGGACATAAAAACCTGAGCTTAAAGGCTTATATGACAAACTCATAAAACTTCCTCATGTGTCTTTACAGGATATGTTAAATGTCGGTTCTCCCTATGTGACAATGTATGGGTAAAATACAGAAGTGTTAAAAATGCTAAAAACCTTCTAATTGGTATATCACCAAAAGAAGATGACAGGAAAGGAACCTGGAAAAGAACTCAGACTTTTCTGGTGCAGATAATCAACAGCTTTTCCCTTCCACTAGATCCTTCTTATTCTCCCTATAGCAGCTTAATTTTCCAACAGCAAACTAATTAAAGAATATTCCAAGGTTACACAAGATGCTAAGCCATGCATGCGCACCAGCTACTTCCCAGCTGCCTGCCACTGACTGCACAGCATTACTTCACCTAGTTGTTCTTTCCTTACCTCAGCCCCCTGCGGGGCAGTAAAGTACCAACACATATTCACAAACGGAAAAAGAACCTAATGAGCTCAGGTGGAAACTATGACAAAGCTCTGAAGATAAAATAGATTTCTCACATCCAGGTTTCCCCTCCCAGATCTCAACCACACATCTCCCTCCTGCTGACACTGTCCGTCCTATCCATCAAAAGAATCATGCTGATTAACACAAACATTTTCATACTACTGCAAAGACAGAAATGGCAGCAGTGAAAGGTGGAGATTTACAACCTTTACCTTATGGGAAAACTCTCAAAACTGGAGAATAGACCATCAGGATTTTCAGAGTACCCTACAGTCACACCACAGCTCAGATGACTCAGCTCCCCTATGATCCCCAGGAAAACCACATAACTTCCCCACGAAAAATATCTAAATAGGCTCAGAAGCTCACATAAAAAAATAAAAAATAAATAAATAAAAGGGAAGTTTATGACTGGCTTACTGAGGCTTCAGTTCTCTTGTCCTGGTGTTGCGCAGCAGCTTCCACCCTGGCATTTTCCATTTCAAGCCTTAAAGAGAAGCACAGATCTTATTAGACAAATCCATAATAGCGCACACTGCAAAAGAATGGTGTGAAAGAATGCTATTTAAAGCAAGAGCTTCTTTTAAAATCATGTTTTACCCTGATGATGCAACAAGGCAATTCTGACGTTTTCAGAGAATCCCAGAAAGCAAAACCTTGCTTCACTCTGTTATTTTCTTACCGTTGGACATGTTCTTCCAGCTGCTTTATTGTAGAACTGCTTCTGGAAGCTGCTAACAGAAGGTCTTTCATTTTTTGGTTAGAAGCTGATATTTGTCTTTCCTTATTATCTAGGTCAGTCTTCAAATCTTGAATGCAACGCTCATATTGAATACGCTGTTTTTCAGAGTCATGTAACTGTAAAGTAGCAATGAGAATCCTCAGCAGCCCGGTTAGGTTCAGTATAGAGAGCTCAGTGAGCACTGAAGAATTTGGATATTGCATGTATCTACATACACCCCCTACCCAAAGTACTGGAATCGTTTCCAATTCATTCAAGCCTTCATTTCTCTTAGCAAATGAACAATAACAGATGATATTTCATCATCTGTGACACTGGCCTCTCCCATCTGCACAAAGGATTTTCTATAACACCATTATGAGCATTGACACTGCCAATCCTACCTTCTCAGTGGCTTGTGACATCCTGAAATTACTTGTTTGCTATTCTATCGAAAATATTAACCAAAAAAACCTCATCCTTTTCCTAAAGTGATTTCACAGCTCATTAGTATGTTATTATGGTAGATGTTTCAGAAAAAACCCACAACTCTCACAGAGAGCAAAAAAGAAAAACTCAAATTCAGCTGTCCAGTATTTCTACTTTTTCTCAGAAATCAGACACCAAACTTGGCCAAACCAAAAGCGATAACCTGCTGAGACACCAGGTCATTTTGCAAAGCAGCTTATCAAATACAGATCTTCTCCAGTTAAAGACATAATGACTTCGTGTCGAAGACCACCCAGTCATGGACACCAAGTGCACAGAACAATGCAGTTCATATACTTGTCTTTAAATCTATACCCCTGAATTTATTTCTAGGATAGGAGGACATTTGCTTATACTTTGAACTCTCTGCTCTGATTTGGCACAGGCATGACTGTGATCACAGATGACAAGGGGCAAGTTGAGAAGACTAAGGGGATAAAGACCACCTTATAGTGTTTACAACCAACCTTATAAGACACAGAAAAACAATTTGTAAATTCAGAGCACCTGTGTAATGTTGCTTCAGATAGTTGGTAGTTTGTACACATCCCATCCACAAATAAATTCTTAATTGTGTTTGACACCAGGAGAGGGAAGTAAGTTGGGAAAAGAAAGAACACTGCTACAACACCCTGGAGCCACAAGAAGAACTTTAGCTGTGGGGCTGAAGAACGGCTCCTACTTGCAAAAGAAACTAGTTGGCTTTTTGATGATTCTAGTAACACTTATCTTTCACTACAGAGGAGGAGGCCAGCTGGCAAAGATTTCACCAGCTTCATGAATTATGACAGGGTATCACTGCTAACCTCCTTAGCTCTCTCTGGTACTTGCTCTCAGAACATTATTTTTCTCTTCTTCACCAGAAACAGGGAAAAATCACCCTCAGATTTTATGTGTAAGTTACAGCCTCTCTGTACCTTAGCTTTAATCCTGTCCAGTTCCTTCTGCAAGTGCAATTTGTCTTCCTCAAGGTCACTGCGGTAGCATGTAGTAACTACAAGGGAAGCTTCTGACATAGACTGCTTTTTAAGAGCATCAGCAAGCTCCTGCTGCAGCTGTCTGACCAAACCCTAAGGAAACAGATAAACATGAGGAAAAACATGAAACTTGACTTTACTCCTTTAAACTGACTATATTATACAGTTCAGTCATTTACCGGTCCTCCTTAATTCTAAGAGAAAAAACAATGAACCACAACAAAACAACACAATTTGGTCCTATGTGTAAAACTTACACCTGATGCATTTTAGAAATACAAAATCATTTTATGAATTGAAACATTTTAATTTATTCTAATTGTATAGCTTACCTCTCTTTCTACTTTGTCAGTCTCATATTTAAAGACTTGTTCCTTTAAATCAGTACACTTGGTATTTAATTCCTTGTTTCTCTCTTCCATGAGGTAAACCTGCTTTTCACTGTCAGCTCTGAGTTTGTTGAACATATCATGAAATCTGTCCTGGACATCATTCACAACCTTTTCTTTGATGATCTCCTTGTTCCGCAAATCTTCCAGCTGCTGACGGAGTAAAAGGTTTTCACTTTGGAGCTGGGCCAATTGTTCCTGCATAGATTCATGCTTTATCATAAATTTACTGACTTGATCTTTCTCAAGTTGCCACGCATGCTCATTTTCTTTTGCTTGACACTGGGCTTGATTTAAGTCTTTTTGTGTCATTTCTAAAAGCAGTGTTTTTTCTCGAAGTGTTTGTTCCAACTGGTGAAGCTCGTTTTCTAGACTATTAACTTTGCTTTCCGTTTTACTCAGCTGCTGAGACAAGCTCTTGTTGCTCTCTCGCACCTCAGAGAGCTCATGATGGAGCTTGTCTTGTAAACGAAGCCATTCATCACGTTCTCTCTGAAATGTTCGTTCGGCATCACTTTTCAATGACCGATGACGTTCGAGATCTTGAACCACTGCATTCAAGCGGGAACAGAATGATTCAATCTCTGTTTCCAGTCTGTCTTTGCTTTCTTTTTTCTGTTCAAGCTTGGAAGTTAGCATTGCAGATTCCGTCTTGAGTAAATTCAGCTGTCCATTGTACTGAAATACTGTCTGTGTTGAGGTTTCCTCACTCAGTTTAAGTTCCTTCTGATGAGAATCATTCTTTTCTTTCAAAGACTCATTTTCCTCTAAGTATTTTCCTTCATCCTCCTGGTGCTTAAGTTTTACTTGATCGAGTTTTAGTCTTAGCATAGCAATCTCTTCTTGCAGTAACTGATTTCTGTGTAGCAGATCCTTTTCTCTGACATTAGTGTCAGATTTCTGTGTGATAAAGGACAATAATGAATAGTTAGTTGGGAAATAAATTCAGGTTTAACCCATCAGGCAGCTAGGCACCACACTCTCATCACTAAGTGGGATGAGGGAGAGAACAGGAAACAAAACAGAACTCATGGGCTGTGATAAAAATAATTTATTAAGCAAAAAGATGAAGGACATGGAAACAAGAAAGTGATGACAGTATAATAACGAATTCAAAAGCCAAGTAATAGGATCACAAACAGCCTCAGCCAGCTTCTTTCCTAGTGAATCTCCAGATATCTGGACATTTCACGGGTAGAAACCTTAGAAATGATTGTAACAACTATACAGTGAAGAACAGCAGGCAGTTTAAGAGACTGGGAACACAATGTCTTATTTTCCAGTGGCTTCCTACTTCCACATGCAATTCAGGTCTATGTGGGATTGATGATGCTATTCAGAGTTTTTAGACAACAGTAACAAAATTTGGTTATATTGATAAACTGTAGATAATCCACGAAAAGGCACAAAAGGTTATTTTTCTTAATGAATGAGCACAGTGAAGTATAACCAAATTAATTAGGAATGGAACTGCTTACCTCTGAATTTTTCCCAATAGTTTTTCTTGTCTCTTCTTCCAGCTCCTTCTGTCTCCACAGGTGGTTGCTCAAAATTCCTTCTTGCAGAGCTCTAGCACTCCTTTCATTAGAGAGCTGTCTCTGTGTTTCATCACGCTCTTCTTCAACCTACAGTAATATAGTTGAACTTGTGAATCTTGAACAAAATCAGAATTAGCAATACCTTTCTATTTCATTCTTTTTATTCTTACATTCTATTAATTCTATTAAGAGTCATTTATCATAAAATCATAGAATGACCTGCATATCAATTTTCCATGTTTGCAAACAAACATCTTTAGAATTATCTGAATTGAAAGTTATAAGGATAGTGTGAGTCCTTTGCACAAATCAGCATCATAGAAGTTTTATACTTAATGAATCTCCCTCTATAACACAAGAAAAAAACAAACAAACTAGAACTACTATTCTTGGAAACATACAGAGTTTAAGTAGAAACCCAAGTTATCTTTCTAACAAACTATATATACATACTAAAACCAGAGATGGACACTCATATGCTTACAGTCAAAGATTTAAAAACATCTATTCATCAATATGAGCACTAACACTAAGAACTGCACAAAACAAATGACTAAGATTTCCAAAAGCACAATAACTACACTTACTTTACCCCACTGCAAGGTCTTAAGTCTACATCTCTTCTACTAATATTTAGAAATGCTTCAGAAAATGTGCCAATCCATTTTCAGTTTACCAAAATCTAGCAATACTGCTGGATAAATTGAGTTGTATGAGATTTCCAAAGGCTATTAATGAAGTGAGACACAGAAGAGGACTGACCAGCTGAACAGCAGACCAGGAGGTGAACTAATGCCAATGATGTCCCTGTTAAATCCAGGCAGACTGAAAGAGGTGATGCTAACTACTTACTGCTTCTGCCAGAGCAACGTGGCCACTGAGGATCCTTAATGACCACTTTCACATGTTCTTAATATGTTTGCAAATACAAGTTCTGAAAATTTGAGGCTTACTATTTATGGGGAAAAATACAACACAACAGACCGAATTTCCGAGGTATATTTCAAACTGCGTAGAACCATGACAGGAATGCTGAAAAGTAGGTAAAGGCCAGTGAAAAGACCCTCAAAACTGTATAATAAAAATGTATAAAGTATAATTGAAAGAATACTACAAACAGTAACTGTAATTTCCTTCTGAAGAAAAAAAACAATAATAATAAAAACATTATATATATATATATATATATACACATATAATATATATATAGATATATAGATATAGACATACATATACACACACGCGCACAGAGTTCTGTAGTAATTAGGAAAAATAACTCAAAGAGAAGCTTTGCCTGAAGCACAAACCAAACTATAATTCTGAAAAATGTGAAAAGGTATCATGAACTTGTTTGTTCACGCTGGTTTCATGACAATGGTCCTCAAAATGCACCAAGATAATTACCTAATGTCTCTTTCACCAACAAGTTGAACATACTAGCATAAAATATCAGTTTGAAAGAAACAGAAAAACAGAAGATATATATTTAATATACCTGTTTCTTGAGCTGTTTCAGCGTTATTAACTCTGTTTCTAAATTCCTTACACGAAACTCAAGTTGTTGTTTTTCCTCTGTCTCTCTAGAATATTGATCCTTTTCCCTCTTTAGTTGCTTTCTTGTTTTTTCATATCGCATTTCAGCTCTATGTCTCTTTTCCTCTTCTTGTTTCACAAAAAATCTGGGATTTAAAAGAGAGTATTTGAGGAATTAAAGCACTGACAAAAAAGTAAATATGCCACATCATGAACCAGGAGAAACAACTTAAAACTGTAGAAATGTCACACCTTTTCAAATATAGAAGTTTTTCTGCAATTTTAAACTTTTAACATCACTCTAATTTCATTCCATTAGTGGTGGAAGACACGTTATACATGAGCTGCACAAGACTGACAAATAAGCCCTTAAGTGATGTACAAAATTCATCATGTATTTCCATGTCGACATAGGTAAACATGAACAGTAAACCACGAACTTTTACTAACAAAAATACACTGTTTTTAATAAGTTGATCATCACCTATATAGTACAGATTCATAATGACTGCAAGTAATACCGATAAAACATCACATCACTTATCTAAGACAAATCAAAAACTTTTAAGAAGCCTTCCCTAAGACTATAACAACTGCTTACCATGTGCGGATGAACCTTTCATTTCTTTTAATAAATTAAAGGATAAGGATAGTGTTCAAAAAAAGATTTGAATATCAGCAACCACTAACAAGTAGTTCAAAACATTGGCTGTAACATCAGTATTGAAGCAGCTTATTCTAAAGGAGAAAGATTTACATGTAGTCTTTAGCTTCCCAGAAAGTACAGCTTTTATCATGTATAGCTAATACTGTTTTGAGATTTTACATAGAAGAAAAAATTAATTCCTTCTATTTACAGATGTTTGGGAATTCTGAAAAATGTTTAGAATCAAATCCAGGCCAAATCAGGAACGGCTTTGTCTTACTTACAATCCCCTTCCACGTACTGGGAGACTGCAGGCACATCCTGAAGTTTATTTCCCTCAGCTTATTCTCACAGAGTTTCATGCTCTGTGATCAGCCTGGAAAGCCTCTACTGAACTCACACATGTTGACTACGATCTCTTGAAGGCCATAAAAAGAAATGCACACAAGTACTTGGAGGCCAAAAGTTGGACCCAGTGCTCCAGACACAGACCAACTAGATGCTAAGTAGGGATGGACTCCTCCCTTCAGCTTCTTGACTCTGCAACCCAGGATGCTGCTGGCCTTCTCAGCTGCAAGATCATTCTGACTCATGTTGCACTTAATCTCTGCCAAAGCCCCCAGAGGCTTCTCAGCGAATCAGCTCACCAGCCAGAGCATTTCACTGTGTACACAAGGGGTTCCTCCATCCCACGTGCAAGGGCTTTGAATTCGTTCTTGATTAATTTATTAGGCATAGGAGGTAAGATTCTAAAGACACGATTAGAGTCAGTGTTAAGGAAGAAATTCTCTGGGAAGCCTGGTCTGGTGGTTGGTGACCCTGCACATAGCAGGGGGGTTGAAACTAGATGATCATTGTGGTCCTTTTGAACCTGGGCCATTCTATGATTCTGTGATTAAGACCTCTATCACCTCCAGCAAAATTAATCTGAACCTCCACTGCGCATTTAGTTCTTTGAAAAATATACTTTTAAAACAGTTTGGGGAGCAGGGGACTACTCAGCATAGCTTTCAATACCGAGGAAAGTGCTTCAATTACAAGATTTAAAACAATCTAATTCTACGGATTATTTTATTAGCTTACCCTTTTACTGGCATTTCAAGTAATTTTGGTCTCTCCTCAGATGAAGAATTCTTTGTGTGTTTTTCTTCTATCATTTTTTCATTCTTCCTTAGAGCAAGCTTTTCTTTTACTGGTTGATGGGTAATATTGCCCACTGGTGTATTTGATTTATCAAGACTTTCCTGTTTCTCCACTGCTTGCATTTTGAAATGTTTCTGCTTCCTTTTTTCCTTCTCAACCTATGAAGAGAAAATTAAGCTTCATATATTTTCTGATTCTAAAGGAGATCCAAGACCAAATAATCTAAGCTTGACTTTTAAAATAATGTAAAATAAAAAAGATTTTCCCCCAAAATTACTCTACAAAATGTACCAAGACTACAAATATACTCTGAATTCACTCTTGATTTGAAGTATAACAATCAAACAAAAACAAAAAAGCAAAGCAGCCCTAAGGAAACAAACAATAGAAGCATTACTGATGGATAAGAAATCAGATGGACTACACAACAGTAGTTGTAGAAACACAAAGTATGAGTGGATGTATGATGTTGTACTTCCTTAATGATGAGGAAAAAAGCAAACTGAACTCAAAAGCAGAAACAGCTTCACAGCAATCAGGAATTTTAGTGAGAGGCAATGAAGGCACACCATGCACAAACCACAGCAAATGAAGAGATAAATCAAGACCCTGTTCAGAAGCTATTTTCATTCCTTGATCGACAATCAAAACTGGTGTACTTGTATGAATTTCTTTTTATGGTAATGAGGTGATAACTACTTACACTGGAAATGACTGCCACCTATTGTCAAACTGAAACAATACACTTTGCTTTCTCAAAACCTTCTGATTACATTATGGGGAAAAGCACAGTTCTCCACTGCTTTCCTTATTTATGAGTAACGTTCTTCTCTTAAGACAAAAAAACCAATTTGCACAAAGCACCTTCTTTTAATGATCAATAGCTAACATGAACAGGACCACCGATACTGAGAAAGACTAAAGAATAAGGAAAAGCAGGTGAACTTCTACCTCTTTTTGTAGCTCTACCTTCTCTTTTTCCAAAGCCAGGAATACCATTTGCAGCATTCCTACCTTACTCTTAAATCTTTCCACATCTTGTTTTAGTTCTTCATCCAGATTCCTTTTCAGCATGCCACAAGGTTGCTGAGCATGCGGGAAAAGATTTTCGATTTCTGTTTCTCCTATTTCCTTGTTTTTGATAAGGCAGTCTCTGGGAACACTGTCACTAAGACAGATGTCCTTGCCAATTTTCTTCTCACTTATAAAGCCAAGTGTACTTTCACCATTTGTGGAAACAGGTCTTATATTAGGAAGATTATTAGAAATGTCATCCCAAATATTTGTTTTTAAACAATGTCTCAGGGAATACTCAGGACTTCCCTCTACATCTCTACTAATCCCATTCTCATTCTCTTCCATTTCCTCTGCTTTTGATAGATGTACTTTTGTATTATCTGTGTAATTAGTGCAGCCTTCTTCATCTGGTATTCTCCAGGTATTTTCCATGCTCGCATTTAAGTTATTGTGATCAGGAAGGACACAGAGACTCAGAATAACTATTTCAGGTTTGGGTTCTTTTAGGTCTACATTAAGTTTCACATCTCCAAATTCACCTTTACTTTCTAACTTATCACTTGATTCTGTCACACAAGACGAAACACAAAGACTCTTCAATTCTTCAATGAGGTCATCTTCTGACACTTCTGCCACAAGGGATGGAGCTTTCTCAGATTCATTAATTTCACCAAACAGCTGCTTCAGCTCTGCTGTAATGTTTGTAAAATTTCTTTTCAACTCCCTTTTCTCTTTTTCAATCCACATTTTTTGTATCTTTCTTCCCACAGCTTTAGACTTAACTGCTTGTCAGCACTGTGGGATTCCTCATTTTCTGCTAGGGCTTCCTGATGAGAAATTTCTGCTTTGTCAGTCTGCTTTTCATGTGCTGTATTTTCTATCAAGTTTCTAAAACATATTTATCCTTAAGTAAGCAGGTAAAGACAGAAAAATTACCAAGAAAAATGAAATTACCGTTAAGCCATATAATTTACATTGCAAACTCATCCCATCATACAACAACAACAAAACAAAGATACCTTATTTATTTTTTCCTCAAAACAGAAGGATCTAGTTTAGAAACATAAACCAATCAAACAGATCAAAACCAATCAGTAACAACAGAAAACACAACTGCCCAAATTTTCCCATACTCAACTTTCTACTGACTGTCCCTTTAAACCCCCTGCTGGTGAGCGTTCATAACAAGCGTGAGTGATCATAACAAGCTTTTTTACTAACCACAACAAGGGACTGGCTACATTACAATCACTTATGCTCCTCAGAGTCAGAATTATTAAATTCTATTCCAAGCTCCCAAGACAAATATTTACAAGGAATACCTGTTCATTCCTGCCCTCAGCCCAAAATCAAGAACTGAGACATCTATCCAAACGGTACCATGCCTCAAGCTCACTGACCAGCTCCTCTCTCCAGCCTTCTCACTATCTCTGACTTCACAGTCCCTGCAAAGTTGCCCTTGGTTTGTGTTCCCTTCTGAACAAGGTCTGCAGCCTTGGCATCCCAAGGAACCACAACTATTGTCCTTCTTACTCTGGTTATAGAGGCCCTTTTCTCCTTCTACATCGTAACTCCACAAAAATCTTTCACAATGGAGAGCATCTCAGTCACCACCTGCCTCAGCCACTTCATTTCCAAGCTCCATTCACTTTGCACATCTGCTACCACCTTCCAATACTTAAGTTCCGCTCTCTACCTGCTGAAATGAATCACATCCCTCTTCCACAGTGCCTTGGATGTATGATGATATTACTTCCTCCACTTCCCTTGAGGTATTACAGAAGACTCCAGACACTCAATGAAGATCCCTACCCAGTCCTGTATGCTCAATACAAACAGGACGCCTAGCCTATATTCCTCCATAATGACCTTCAAAAAATATTTTCGAACACTTACTAACTTGATCAGATAAGGAGATATTTTGCAGAGACAGAGAAAGCACTGACAGATCATATTTCAGGTTTTTACTTAATCTTTCTAATACACAGAGGAAAATCTGGCGTGTTTTGTCAAAGAAATAATCACATGATATAAAATTTTGCTCCCAAATGAGTATGTATTTTGCATAGGAAAAAACAAAAAACCCACCACATGACTGCACTGTTTCTCAGAATTGCACGCAAGGAAAAACACAATATTTGGTTTCACATACCTGCCTCCCAAAGTTTTCAGTGGCATCCTTGACCATCTCTTTTTTAGCTGATGATGACACATGAACGGTAGATTCTGAGCGCTCACCTACAGTGAAAAAATTACATCTTTATAACGAACATGACTTATTACAAATTAATTATACCTAGAGTACATCCTGAATCATTGCATTTGTGAGAAAATAGCACAAACTAACACAGCCTCTCAAGCGTATGATTATTTACGATTTGAACATAATATTACAAAACAGTTTGAAGATGCCTCTGTGCGAACTAATCCCTCTCAGGGCATTTTCTCTTTCATTCCTAAGGGAAATTTGATGAAAATCAGTCAGAAATACACCTTTAAGAATCTCAAATGGTTTACATGTAGAACTATATTTATACATACATGACACACTGTATGCTAGACAGCAATCGGCTAGATTCCTCTAGCTACTTTCATTTCTCCTTGTTTTGTGCCACAAAGGGTCTCGTTTAACCCTTTTAGAGTTAGAAATACTTGTACCATAGGAATTATAACACTCTGCAGAAGAAATACAGCTTGCTGAAACCCAAACATAGGAGTTTGAGACAAACTTTCACATATATTTCTTAATACCTGATCTTTGAGCAAATACATGGATTATAGAAAAAAAACAGACACGAGGAAGGATGAACAGAAAATACATGAAATGATGACATAAAATGAGCTATGAAAAGACTGTTTTTCCTATCTAACTTTGCCACGTCCCACACCATCACTGGACTACATTTCACATGACTACATAAAACAGACAAAATAAGAACTCACAGAATCACAGAAACACAAAGGATGGAAAAGACCTCCAAGATCATGGGTAAATTAGGTTGCTAAGTCACTATCCACCATATTTAAAGAGTTGTGGCAGTCAGGTAAAACCCTTAGTGACAGGAGAAAGGGAAACATCACACTTGTTTTTAAAGAGTTTAAGAAAGGAGGTACTTTCCAAGGCCCAGACAACCTTCTATTATGGAGTGACTAGAGTGGAGGATAAAGAAATAGCAACTGATGTTAGCTACCTAGAGAGCTCATCTCTCTAAATTGGAGAAATATCATGGATGGATTCTTTGGTAGACAGGGAAGTGCTGCCAAGTGGTGTATCTGATATGTTAGTGAAAAGAGATCGCATTCAGACAGATACTGACAGCCTACAGAAGCAGGTCTTATGATGTTCAGCAAGGCCAAGCGCAAGATCCTGCACCTGGGTTGGGAAGTCATCAGCTTCAGCACAGGCTGGACAATGAACAGACTGAGAGCAGTCCTGTGGAAAAGAACTTGGGGATAATGCTGGATGAAGAATTACATATAAGCTGAGAATGCATGCTTGCAGTCCAAAAAGCCAATTGCACCCTGGGCCACAAAAAAAGAAGCACTGCATGGCCAGCAGGCCAAGAGAGGTGGTGTCCCCTTCTACTCCACTCTTTCAAAACCCTACCAGGAGCACCGAGTTCATCTCCGGGGCCCCCAGCACAAAAAATCTCTGGCTAGAGCAGGTCCAGGGAAGGGTCTCAAAAAACAATTTGAGGACTGGAACACTTTTCCTATGAGGAAAGCTGACAGAGTTGGGGAATATAAGAGTTTGCAGAGACCATATGATGGCCTTTCAATAATTAATGGGGGCTTACACGAAAGATTTTTAACTATGGCCTGTAGTGACAGAGCAAAGGGTAACAGTTTTAAACTAAAAGATCGTTCAGATTAGATATAAGGAATAAATTCTTGATGAGGGTGATGAGGCACTGCAACAGGTTACCCACAGCTGGGAAGTTTCAATTAGGTGATTTTTAAAGGTCCTTTCCAGCCCAATTCTATAATTCAATGATTCTAACCACCTTTTGTGCATCTTACAGAAACAATATCACTGCAGTAGAGAATCTCCTTTTCTTTATGCAAACACACGTACATTTTTTTTCTAGAAAGAAGTTTAACCTCTATTGTCATCAAAAGAAACAGTACCTTTTTTCCCAAGACATGGATGTCAAACAGCTTGGAGCAATTTCCATTCCATACTTAGAAGTTGCAATAGTTTTCTGAACTCTTATCTAATCATCTACTTCATATGCTTGCTTATATAGGTTTTCACCTGATTTGTAATTTTCAGGGCTCGTTGTAGAAATTCTAAGACCTTAATAGGGAACTGTTTTGTATCTCGCTAACAAATACTTAAATTCACATATATCAGAATTAAGAAACTAAGAACCCACTGAGGTTAGATATACTCCCTCCCATGTATAACAAATGATCTAGCTGCTTCACTTTTATTTATCTTTCCCAACCAAAAGGAATACCTGCCAACATACTTCCACTCACTACCTCCCACCTACACTCTCTTTCCCATGTCCTTCCACTAGCTCTAAACTCAGTGGCCAGTTTAAACAAAACATGAGAGGATGGCTTTGGAAGAGCATATGTAATACATGTTTTCATACAACTGCCAGAGAGGCAAAGAAAAAGCCAGGTAAATAATCAATCATGCTAATGAAGCATAAGCCTATGAATCACCCATTCTGTCCCACCTGCAGCTCCTGGACAGCTCCACCTGCAGACCCTAGCCAGGAATCAGACACAGGACATGACCCTATTGCTCCTCTGCAGATTGGTATATTTGGCAATGAGAAGGAAATGAGTAAATGTGGACTGCCTGACAAGGGGTGATGATAGCAGGTATGCTGGAGGAACCTTACACTGTAGAAGGATGTTTAGAAATGTTGAATGGAGCTGTAGTGGAGAAAACACCCAAAGATAGAGCCATATTTCATTAAATCTGCTGCTGAAATAACATCTTGCTAGCAAAACATTAATTTAATATGAAGAATTTACAACTACAATGTATCTGCCCACAAAGGGACATGACAAAAAAAAAAACAACAACTATTTATAAATACCTTCAATATCATCTACACTCAATTTCTCCTGTGGATCTGCAAAACAAATGAATCAAATGCTTAATTAAATATGCTTATCAGAAAGATTTTGAAGCTAAAATCAGAATATAAAAGACATCATTACCTGATTTTTTCTTTTCTGTTTTTGAAGATGTTTCATTCATCTCTAAAACTGCAGAAACCTTTAACTATGAAAGACAAACCAATGAAAAATAAACACCCATACATTCAAAGTAACCACATATTCATTAATGAGCAGGACAAGTAGATTTCAATGAAAAGCATTTACCTGCAAATTACTGGGTTTCTCTGAAAAGCCTGGAGATGAAAAATGAAAGCGTTATTTTATTTAATTGAAGATATCTTTTATTCTTTACAACATTAGTAAGCTCTGTAATTGTTTCTTGCACAAATTACTTCATTGAGAGTGAAATAGCTAATATCCAATTATCTTATCACACAGAACTTGTAGTAGTATATAAGAAATACAGAGTAATTCCCATCATCCAACTTTTATTTAAAAAAAAAAAAGAATCAAATCACAGAATGACAACAATTCATGTGAAGCATTAAGTCATGTCTATTAAGAGAACAAGATTAAAATATTTTGTTCCTTTTGGAAGCTGAATTCTGCTTTCTGGAAAAATTAATTAGAGCAGATAGCTTTGGCTTCTTAATGACCAATCAAGAAAGAACCCAGCAGAACTATGACTACTTCTATTCTAGCAGTGCATAATGTTGAGGCTACTTTCTCATTAACAGCTTATGGAGAGCAAGGGTACAGACACAGCAACCTCATACAAACATCATTCAATGAGGTAAAAACAATCTGGTTCTCAACTGACCTCTCTGGATCAGTTTGCAAGGAAATAAATGATACAAACATTGCTTGGTTGTAATGCACAACATGTGCGTTATTCCAAATCTTTTTCAAGTTTAGTGTCAAATTTTATTTCCTAACTCACACAACCTACTGCCCTGTGCTGCAGTCATCTTATACTTTACGACTCCATTCATGAAACAAGCATACAAAATGCTTCTACGAATTGTTCCACAAAATAATTTTTAGATTTAAATAAATACTAAAAACAAATCATCAAGACTTGATTTTCGAACACTAGGTGGTCAAGTAACATGGAAATACATTAGAAAGACTACCACAGTCACCTCTTCCCCCCTCCCACACTGATTTCAAGCTTAGCAGAATCATATGAAGCAGACATTAAAGACAATTGGTAAGTTGATTTATGGATTCCAGAAGCTTGCTAAGATTTGGTGTCTGCTTACAAAAATAAAATTGGACTTGCCTTTTAGGCTATGTCATTGAATCCATATTATAAGCCACATTGCCAAAGCACTCTCAAAAAGATAAAAGCTTTATTCCAATAGCAAAACGTTCCAGCACACTTATGATCAATCAGGATGGTCATAAAGCAAATGCCATGAGCTGCAGGTGGAAACCCGCAGAAACATAACAAGAATTTGCCCACATATTTTAGTTTTTAAAGAAAAACAGGAAACTAAAAAAAATTAAATAAACAAACAAAAAGATCAACCAAATGATATTTTTCTTCTGCTGATTATCCAGAAATATCCAAATCCTCAGACAGATAAATCTTAAACCAGATACACCTCCCACCACTTTAAGCAACCACCTAAAGCAAAGAAAAACACCCGAACAAACACATATCCAAAAAGTATACATAATGAACGCAAGAACCGCCTAGACTAATCAAGCAGGCCAGCAAGTTCAGTGTTCACTGCTGTTAATTAACATCAGCCAAGCACTTCATTGCTACAGCACATACTCACTGAACAACAGGACTAACAAAGAAAACAAAAGAAAAAGTTCACTTGTCTATAAACACAGAAAAATCCAATCTATGAGATAGTTACCCTTGTTGTGCTCCCCTGAAACACTCTGCAAGCGTACTCCATGTTCAACTGCAGGTGGGAGAAACACAGGAGGAGATGCTTTCCTCGAACCTTCAGAACACGGCTGTATAATACAGTACATACGCGTAAGAATTTGTACAAAACAATTTTTTTAAAATAAAATCTAACAAAGGCTTTTGCATTTTAAATAAAAGGGCAAAAAAATCCTCACAATTCATCTAAACTATTCCATAATGTTGATTAAGGCTGGCAAATCACAGAGCCACACAAGAAATTAACACAGGAAGATGTTGATTGTGAACAAGAAGCTGCAGCTCTGTGTTGATTGAACATTGGCATCAAATTTGCACCTGGCATTCAAATATCAGCCTACATTGCTGGGGCACATGTCCCACAATGTTGAGTGAGTGCATCACTACGTTGCAAAAGCAAGATTTGATTTGCTTAAAGGCCAAAAAGGCAAAGCTGATAGCGATTAAGCTATCTAGAAAGTCTTGTATTTTTAAGAAAGGAGTGGGGAATTATTTTTTTCCCAACAACAAAGGCTAGAGGGGAAGTAGCTACAGACCCTGCTCACTCTCATCTTGAGAATTATCAGACAGAAAGGATAAACACAGCCAGCACACTTGGTGTCTGCTGAACATGATTTTCAAAATCGGATTAAATCTATCTAGAGAAGACAGAGGTTCTATACAGAAAAATCTAAATGTCTGGGTCGCTCAGTGTATTGGCATCCGTTAAACTCTGACTGGATCAGCAGAATAGATCTGAATAGTAGGAAAAAAAAAAATCCTCACAAAAATATGCCTGAGAAGTTCGTAAGTTTAAAAGCAGCAATAAACTGCTGTATTAAAACTGTGCTAGAAAATCAACTCCAAAGCCTGCAGCCAGGAGGCCAACGTAAGTAGTCTGACATAACTTTGTCCCAGTACTATCTCAACAGAGAACCTACGCTACAGGTATTTCAATGACCCTCAGATACAGGACATCGAGCAGCAGCAACATGGGGTAAATAAGCCTCACCAGGGGCGGGGCTCAACGCAAAGGCAAGCTCTCACGTAGTTCTCATCTGGCTCTCCCACAGACCGGGGAGATGCACATATCACAGAAAGTACCTCAGAATCCCAGGGAGAATCAGACTCTTCCTTTTTCTCTGTTCCTACTGCTGGCAGAGCACCTACAAAAAAATGGACAAAGAGAGACACTGAGAATTTACTGCACTCCACTTTTATACCCCATCAGTCAAACAAAGGATCTGAAAGATGAGTAACAGTACTACAGCAAAGGACAAACCAAGAAATGAGTTACACTCAACGGTAGCTTTACACCCAGTCACATCACAGTATTCTGTTTTCTCCTCTTCATTTCTTTTCCAGCAAAAGATGCATAAGAATGGTGGCTGACATGACAATGTCCCTCGTGTTGGGACAACGTTAAGGAAGAAACTCCAGCATGCTTCAGTCTCAGCATATGGACACCCTGAGTCATCTTCCCTCTTGCCTACACCTCCATCATCTGGCACTTACTATCACATTCCACTCTACAGGACATACCACAAAAGCACGATACAAAACAACCTCACACTAAGAGGAAGCTGCCAACACACACGGCTCCTTGCTTAGTGCTATCAAGGGAGACCTCACCTGACCATGATTCATAATCCTGCAACTTCTGACCAGTACATACATAAGAAACTGACATTTAGGAATGAAACAGAAGCTCACAGCTCCAATACAGTCCAGAACACTGCAAGCATTTTAAATCTTATCACTTCAAAGTCTAGTATCTTCTGACCACCAAACTCCCATCTAGAGCAGACCACAGTCAGTTCTCTCTTCTAAGCTACTCCATTATGTAAAACAAACTCAGGATTGACTCACACAGAAACGCAAGGAAAATTTACAGGAATGAGCCAGACAGGAGCAATGGCGTCCACTCTGGAAAACCGTAACTGCTGATTCCAGCCTGAGTGCTGACTATTCATGCTTTTCCAAAATAAACTCTTTGCACATAAAATGCACTAAGAGAAAAGTGAATGCACCGTGAGTGCTGCTTCCACACCTTCTGAGCAGCAACTGACCAATAGCTACACAAGCTCTGAAAACATCTACAGCAACAAGATATCCTCTGGAGACGGACATACTATCTTCTGCTCTGAGACCCTGGGGTGAGTACCTAAGCACCCACCTCTCTCTGAGGTCATGCTCTCAAGCATACAAGCGAGTAGCACAGGAGAGATCTCCTACATTTTACAACTGAACAAGGTGAGGCACTGGAAGAGTCTTCTCTGACTTTGAATCAGGTCAGCTCTTGGCTGAAGCCCTGAAAAACCACAGCTTTTCAATCTGATAGTACCCATTAGAAAGGGAATCAATAGTGTCACACACAAGGCACACTAGACTACCTACTTGTTTTGTGCAGATCAAGGAGAACACAGCAACAAAATTAATAAAGAAACTTGCATCATACATAATCATTAGGAACCCAGCACCACCATTTGTGACCTTTAGGAAAGAACGAAAAGCAACAAAAGCTGCAGACCTTCTCTACCACAGCAGGCTAGGGTTCACAGCTAAATCTTAAACCAGATACACCTCCCACCACTTTAAGCAACCACCTAAAGCAAAGAAAAACACCCGAACAAACACATATCCAAAAAGTATACATAATGAACGCAAGAACCGCCTGGACTAATCAAGCAGGCCAGCAAGTTCAGTGTTCACTGCTGTTAATTAACATCAGCCAAGCACTTCATTGCTACAGCACATACTCACTGAACAACAGGACTAACAAGGAAAACAAAAGAAAAAGTTCACTTGTCTATAAACACAGACAAATCCAATCTATGAGATAGTTACCCTTGTTGTGCTCCCCTGAAACACTCTGCAAGCGTACTCCATGTTCAACTGCAGGTGGGAGAAACACATGAGGAGATGCTTTCCTCGAACCTTCAGAACACGGCTGTACAATACAGTACATACGCGTAAGAATTTGTACAAAACAATTTTTTTAAAATAAAATCTAACAAAGGCTTTTGCATTTTAAATAAAAGGGCAAAAAAATCCTCACAATTCATCTAAACTATTCCATAATGTTGATTAAGGCTGGCAAATCACAGAGCCACACAAGAAATTAACACAGGAAATCAAGATGTTGATTGTGAACAAGAAGCTGCAGCTCTGTGTTGATTGAACATTGGCATCAAATTTGCACCTGGCATTCAAATATCAGCCTACATTGCTGGGGCACATGTCCCACAATGTTGAGTGAGTGCATCACTACGTTGCAAAAGCAAGATTTGATTTGCTTAAAGGCCAAAAAGGCAAAGCTGATAGCGATTAAGCTATCTAGAAAGTCTTGTATTTTTAAGAAAGGAGTGGGGAATTAGTTTTTTTCCCAACAACAAAGGCTAGAGGGGAAGTAGCTACAGACCCTGCTCACTCTCATCTTGAGAATTATCAGACAGAAAGGATAAACACAGCCAGCACACTTGGTGTCTGCTGAACATGATTTTCAAAATCGGATTAAGTCTATCTAGAGAAGACAGAGGTTCTATACAGAAAAATCTAAATGTCTGGGTTGCTCAGTGTATTGGCATCCGTTAAACTCTGACTGGATCAGCAGAATAGATCTGAATAGTAGGAAAAAAAAAATCCTCACAAAAATATGCCTGAGAAGTTCATAAGTTTAAAAGCAGCAATAAACTGCTGTATTAAAACTGTGCTAGAAAATCAACTCCAAAGCCTGCAGCCAGGAGGCCAACGTAAGTAGTCTGACATAACTTTGTCCCAGTACTATCTCAACAGAGAACCTACGCTACAGGTATTTCAATGACCCTCAGATACAGGACATCGAGCAGCAGCAACATGGGGTAAATAAGCCTCACCAGGGGCGGGGCTCAACGCAAAGGCAAGCTCTCACGTAGTTCTCATCTGGCTCTCCCACAGACCGGGGAGATGCACATATCACAGAAAGTACCTCAGAATCCCAGGGAGAATCAGACTCTTCCTTTTTCTCTGTTCCTACTGCTGGCAGAGCACCTACAAAAAAATGGACAAAGAGAGACACTGAGAATTTACTGCACTCCACTTTTATACCCCATCAGTCAAACAAAGGATCTGAAAGATGAGTAACAGTACTACAGCAAAGGACAAACCAAGAAATGAGTTACACTCAACGGTAGCTTTACACCCAGTCACATCACAGTATTCTGTTTTCTCCTCTTCATTTCTTTTCCAGCAAAAGATGCATAAGAATGGTGGCTGACATGACAATGTCCCTCGTGTTGGGACAACGTTAAGGAAGAAACTCCAGCATGCTTCAGTCTCAGCATATGGACACCCTGAGTCATCTTCCCTCTTGCCTACACCTCCATCATCTGGCACTTACTATCACATTCCACTCTACAGGACATACCACAAAAGCACGATACAAAACAACCTCACACTAAGAGGAAGCTGCCAACACACACGGCTCCTTGCTTAGTGCTATCAAGGGAGACCTCACCTGACCATGATTCATAATCCTGCAACTTCTGACCAGTACATACATAAGGACTGACATTTAGGAATGAAACAGAAGCTCACAGCTCCAATACAGTCCAGAACACTGCAAGCATTTTAAATCTTATCACTTCAAAGTCTAGTATCTTCTGACCACCAAACTCCCATCTAGAGCAGACCACAGTCAGTTCTCTCTTCTAAGCTACTCCATTATGTAAAACAAACTCAGGATTGACTCACACAGAAACGCAAGGAAAATTTACAGGAATGAGCCAGACAGGAGCAATGGCGTCCACTCTGGAAAACCGTAACTGCTGATTCCAGCCTGAGTGCTGACTATTCATGCTTTTCCAAAATAAACTCTTTGCACATAAAATGCACTAAGAGAAAAGTGAATGCACCGTGAGTGCTGCTTCCACACCTTCTGAGCAGCAACTGACCAATAGCTACACGAGCTCTGAAAACATCTACAGCAACAAGATATCCTCTGGAGACGGACATACTATCTTCTGCTCTGAGACCCTGGGGTGAGTACCTAAGCACCCACCTCTCTCTGAGGTCATGCTCTCAAGCATACAAGCGAGTAGCACAGGAGAGATCTCCTACATTTTACAACTGAACAAGGTGAGGCACTGGAAGAGTCTTCTCTGACTTTGAATCAGGTCAGCTCTTGGCTGAAGCCCTGAAAAACCACAGCTTTTCAATCTGATAGTACCCATTAGAAAGGGAATCAATAGTGTCACACACAAGGCACACTAGACTACCTACTTGTTTTGTGCAGATCAAGGAGAACACAGCAACAAAATTAATAAAGAAACTTGCATCATACATAATCATTAGGAACCCAGCACCACCATTTGTGACCTTTAGGAAAGAACGAAAAGCAACAAAAGCTGCAGACCTTCTCTACCACAGCAGGCTAGGGTTCACAGCTAAATCTTAAACCAGATACACCTCCCACCACTTTAAGCAACCACCTAAAGCAAAGAAAAACACCCGAACAAACACATATCCAAAAAGTATACATAATGAACGCAAGAACCGCCTGGACTAATCAAGCAGGCCAGCAAGTTCAGTGTTCACTGCTGTTAATTAACATCAGCCAAGCACTTCATTGCTACAGCACATACTCACTGAACAACAGGACTAACAAGGAAAACAAAAGAAAAAGTTCACTTGTCTATAAACACAGACAAATCCAATCTATGAGATAGTTACCCTTGTTGTGCTCCCCTGAAACACTCTGCAAGCGTACTCCATGTTCAACTGCAGGTGGGAGAAACACAGGAGGAGATGCTTTCCTCGAACCTTCAGAACACGGCTGTACAATACAGTACATACGCGTAAGAATTTGTACAAAACAATTTTTTTAAAATAAAATCTAAGAAAGGCTTTTGCATTTTAAATAAAAGGGCAAAAAAATCCTCACAATTCATCTAAACTATTCCATAATGTTGATTAAGGCTGGCAAATCACAGAGCCACACAAGAAATTAACACAGGAAATCAAGATGTTGATTGTGAACAAGAAGCTGCAGCTCTGTGTTGATTGAACATTGGCATCAAATTTGCACCTGGCATTCAAATATCAGCCTACATTGCTGGGGCACATGTCCCACAATGTTGAGTGAGTGCATCACTACGTTGCAAAAGCAAGATTTGATTTGCTTAAAGGCCAAAAAGGCAAAGCTGATAGCGATTAAGCTATCTAGAAAGTCTTGTATTTTTAAGAAAGGAGTGGGGAATTAGTTTTTTTCCCAACAACAAAGGCTAGAGGGGAAGTAGCTACAGACCCTGCTCACTCTCATCTTGAGAATTATCAGACAGAAAGGATAAACACAGCCAGCACACTTGGTGTCTGCTGAACATGATTTTCAAAATCGGATTAAGTCTATCTAGAGAAGACAGAGGTTCTATACAGAAAAATCTAAATGTCTGGGTTGCTCAGTGTATTGGCATCCGTTAAACTCTGACTGGATCAGCAGAATAGATCTGAATAGTAGGAAAAAAAAAATCCTCACAAAAATATGCCTGAGAAGTTCATAAGTTTAAAAGCAGCAATAAACTGCTGTATTAAAACTGTGCTAGAAAATCAACTCCAAAGCCTGCAGCCAGGAGGCCAACGTAAGTAGTCTGACATAACTTTGTCCCAGTACTATCTCAACAGAGAACCTACGCTACAGGTATTTCAATGACCCTCAGATACAGGACATCGAGCAGCAGCAACATGGGGTAAATAAGCCTCACCAGGGGCGGGGCTCAACGCAAAGGCAAGCTCTCACGTAGTTCTCATCTGGCTCTCCCACAGACCGGGGAGATGCACATATCACAGAAAGTACCTCAGAATCCCAGGGAGAATCAGACTCTTCCTTTTTCTCTGTTCCTACTGCTGGCAGAGCACCTACAAAAAAATGGACAAAGAGAGACACTGAGAATTTACTGCACTCCACTTTTATACCCCATCAGTCAAACAAAGGATCTGAAAGATGAGTAACAGTACTACAGCAAAGGACAAACCAAGAAATGAGTTACACTCAACGGTAGCTTTACACCCAGTCACATCACAGTATTCTGTTTTCTCCTCTTCATTTCTTTTCCAGCAAAAGATGCATAAGAATGGTGGCTGACATGACAATGTCCCTCGTGTTGGGACAACGTTAAGGAAGAAACTCCAGCATGCTTCAGTCTCAGCATATGGACACCCTGAGTCATCTTCCCTCTTGCCTACACCTCCATCATCTGGCACTTACTATCACATTCCACTCTACAGGACATACCACAAAAGCACGATACAAAACAACCTCACACTAAGAGGAAGCTGCCAACACACACGGCTCCTTGCTTAGTGCTATCAAGGGAGACCTCACCTGACCATGATTCATAATCCTGCAACTTCTGACCAGTACATACATAAGGACTGACATTTAGGAATGAAACAGAAGCTCACAGCTCCAATACAGTCCAGAACACTGCAAGCATTTTAAATCTTATCACTTCAAAGTCTAGTATCTTCTGACCACCAAACTCCCATCTAGAGCAGACCACAGTCAGTTCTCTCTTCTAAGCTACTCCATTATGTAAAACAAACTCAGGATTGACTCACACAGAAACGCAAGGAAAATTTACAGGAATGAGCCAGACAGGAGCAATGGCGTCCACTCTGGAAAACCGTAACTGCTGATTCCAGCCTGAGTGCTGACTATTCATGCTTTTCCAAAATAAACTCTTTGCACATAAAATGCACTAAGAGAAAAGTGAATGCACCGTGAGTGCTGCTTCCACACCTTCTGAGCAGCAACTGACCAATAGCTACACGAGCTCTGAAAACATCTACAGCAACAAGATATCCTCTGGAGACGGACATACTATCTTCTGCTCTGAGACCCTGGGGTGAGTACCTAAGCACCCACCTCTCTCTGAGGTCATGCTCTCAAGCATACAAGCGAGTAGCACAGGAGAGATCTCCTACATTTTACAACTGAACAAGGTGAGGCACTGGAAGAGTCTTCTCTGACTTTGAATCAGGTCAGCTCTTGGCTGAAGCCCTGAAAAACCACAGCTTTTCAATCTGATAGTACCCATTAGAAAGGGAATCAATAGTGTCACACACAAGGCACACTAGACTACCTACTTGTTTTGTGCAGATCAAGGAGAACACAGCAACAAAATTAATAAAGAAACTTGCATCATACATAATCATTAGGAACCCAGCACCACCATTTGTGACCTTTAGGAAAGAACGAAAAGCAACAAAAGCTGCAGACCTTCTCTACCACAGCCGGCTAGGGTTCACAGCTAAATCTTAAACCAGATACACCTCCCACCACTTTAAGCAACCACCTAAAGCAAAGAAAAACACCCGAACAAACACATATCCAAAAAGTATACATAATGAACGCAAGAACCGCCTGGACTAATCAAGCAGGCCAGCAAGTTCAGTGTTCACTGCTGTTAATTAACATCAGCCAAGCACTTCATTGCTACAGCACATACTCACTGAACAACAGGACTAACAAGGAAAACAAAAGAAAAAGTTCACTTGTCTATAAACACAGACAAATCCAATCTATGAGATAGTTACCCTTGTTGTGCTCCCCTGAAACACTCTGCAAGCGTACTCCATGTTCAACTGCAGGTGGGAGAAACACAGGAGGAGATGCTTTCCTCGAACCTTCAGAACACGGCTGTACAATACAGTACATACGCGTAAGAATTTGTACAAAACAATTTTTTTAAAATAAAATCTAACAAAGGCTTTTGCATTTTAAATAAAAGGGCAAAAAAATCCTCACAATTCATCTAAATTATTCCATAATGTTGATTAAGGCTGGCAAATCACAGAGCCACACAAGAAATTAACACAGGAAATCAAGATGTTGATTGTGAACAAGAAGCTGCAGCTCTGTGTTGATTGAACATTGGCATCAAATTTGCACCTGGCATTCAAATATCAGCCTACATTGCTGGGGCACATGTCCCACAATGTTGAGTGAGTGCATCACTACGTTGCAAAAGCAAGATTTGATTTGCTTAAAGGCCAAAAAGGCAAAGCTGATAGCGATTAAGCTATCTAGAAAGTCTTGTATTTTTAAGAAAGGAGTGGGGAATTAGTTTTTTTCCCAACAACAAAGGCTAGAGGGGAAGTAGCTACAGACCCTGCTCACTCTCATCTTGAGAATTATCAGACAGAAAGGACAAACACAGCCAGCACACTTGGTGTCTGCTGAACATGATTTTCAAAATCGGATTAAGTCTATCTAGAGAAGACAGAGGTTCTATACAGAAAAATCTAAATGTCTGGGTTGCTCAGTGTATTGGCATCCGTTAAACTCTGACTGGATCAGCAGAATAGATCTGAATAGTAGGAAAAAAAAAAATCCTCACAAAAATATGCCTGAGAAGTTCATAAGTTTAAAAGCAGCAATAAACTGCTGTATTAAAACTGTGCTAGAAAATCAACTCCAAAGCCTGCAGCCAGGAGGCCAACGTAAGTAGTCTGACATAACTTTGTCCCAGTACTATCTCAACAGAGAACCTACGCTACAGGTATTTCAATGACCCTCAGATACAGGACATCGAGCAGCAGCAACATGGGGTAAATAAGCCTCACCAGGGGCGGGGCTCAACGCAAAGGCAAGCTCTCACGTAGTTCTCATCTGGCTCTCCCACAGACCGGGGAGATGCACATATCACAGAAATACCTCAGAATCCCAGGGAGAATCAGACTCTTCCTTTTTCTCTGTTCCTACTGCTGGCAGAGCACCTACAAAAAAATGGACAAAGAGAGACACTGAGAATTTACTGCACTCCACTTTTATACCCCATCAGTCAAACAAAGGATCTGAAAGATGAGTAACAGTACTACAGCAAAGGACAAACCAAGAAATGAGTTACACTCAACGGTAGCTTTACACCCAGTCACATCACAGTATTCTGTTTTCTCCTCTTCATTTCTTTTCCAGCAAAAGATGCATAAGAATGGTGGCTGACATGACAATGTCCCTCGTGTTGGGACAACGTTAAGGAAGAAACTCCAGCATGCTTCAGTCTCAGCATATGGACACCCTGAGTCATCTTCCCTCTTGCCTACACCTCCATCATCTGGCACTTACTATCACATTCCACTCTACAGGACATACCACAAAAGCACGATACAAAACAACCTCACACTAAGAGGAAGCTGCCAACACACACGGCTCCTTGCTTAGTGCTATCAAGGGAGACCTCACCTGACCATGATTCATAATCCTGCAACTTCTGACCAGTACATACATAAGAAACTGACATTTAGGAATGAAACAGAAGCTCACAGCTCCAATACAGTCCAGAACACTGCAAGCATTTTAAATCTTATCACTTCAAAGTCTAGTATCTTCTGACCACCAAACTCCCATCTAGAGCAGACCACAGTCAGTTCTCTCTTCTAAGCTACTCCATTATATAAAACAAACTCAGCATTGACTCACACAGAAACGCAAGGAAAATTTACAGGAATGAGCCAGACAGGAGCAATGGCGTCCACTCTGGAAAACCATAACTGCTGATTACAGCCTGAGTGCTGACTATTCATGCTTTTCCAAAATAAACTCTTTGCACATAAAATGCACTAAGAGAAAAGTGAATGCACCGTGAGTGCTGCTTCCACACCTTCTGAGCAGCAACTGACCAATAGCTACACGAGCTCTGAAAACATCTACAGCAACAAGATATCCTCTGGAGACGGACATACTATCTTCTGCTCTGAGACCCTGGGGTGAGTACCTAAGCACCCACCTCTCTCTGAGGTCATGCTCTCAAGCATACAAACGAGTAGCACAGGAGAGATCTCCTACATTTTACAACTGAACAAGGTGAGGCACTGGAAGAGTCTTCTCTGACTTTGAATCAGGTCAGCTCTTGGCTGAAGCCCTGAAAAACCACAGCTTTTCAATCTGATAGTACCCATTAGAAAGGGAATCAATAGTGTCACACACAAGGCACACTAGACTACCTACTTGTTTTGTGCAGATCAAGGAGAACACAGCAACAAAATTAATAAAGAAACTTGCATCATACATAATCATTAGGAACCCAGCATCACCATTTGTGACCTCTAGGAAAGAACGAAAAGCAACAAAAGCTGCAGACCTTCTCTACCACAGCAGGCTAGGGTTCACAGCTAAATCTTAAACCAGATACACCTCCCACCACTTTAAGCAACCACCTAAAGCAAAGAAAAACACCCGAACAAACACATATCCAAAAAGTATACATAATGAACGCAAGAACCGCCTGGACTAATCAAGCAGGCCAGCAAGTTCAGTGTTCACTGCTGTTAATTAACATCAGCCAAGCACTTCATTGCTACAGCACATACTCACTGAACAACAGGACTAACAAGGAAAACAAAAGAAAAAGTTCACTTGTCTATAAACACAGACAAATCCAATCTATGAGATAGTTACCCTTGTTGTGCTCCCCTGAAACACTCTGCAAGCGTACTCCATGTTCAACTGCAGGTGGGAGAAACACAGGAGGAGATGCTTTCCTCGAACCTTCAGAACACGGCTGTATAATACAGTACATACGCGTAAGAATTTGTACAAAACAATTTTTTTAAAATAAAATCTAACAAAGGCTTTTGCATTTTAAATAAAAGGGCAAAAAAATCCTCACAATTCATCTAAACTATTCCATAATGTTGATTAAGGCTGGCAAATCACAGAGCCACACAAGAAATTAACACAGGAAATCAAGATGTTGATTGTGAACAAGAAGCTGCAGCTCTGTGTTGATTGAACATTGGCATCAAATTTGCACCTGGCATTCAAATATCAGCCTACATTGCTGGGGCACATGTCCCACAATGTTGAGTGAGTGCATCACTACGTTGCAAAAGCAAGATTTGATTTGCTTAAAGGCCAAAATGGCAAAGCTGATAGCGATTAAGCTATCTAGAAAGTCTTGTATTTTTAAGAAAGGAGTGGGGAATTAGTTTTTTTCCCAACAACAAAGACTAGAGGGGAAGTAGTTATTCTGTTTCACTACTGTGCTAGAAAATCAACTCAAAAGCCTGCAACCAAAGGGCCGATACAAGAAGCTTAACCTAACTTTGTCCCAGTACTATCTCCACACAGAACCTACACTACAAGTATTTCGTTGACCCTCAGATACAGGACATAGAGCAGCAGCAATATGGGGTAAATAAGCCTCACCAGGGGCAGGGCTCAACGCAAAGGCAAGCTCTCACGTAGTTCTCATCTGGCTCTCCCACAGTCCTGGGAGATGCACATTTCACAGAAAGTACCTCAGAATCCCAAGGAGAATCAGACTCTTCCTTTTTCTCTGCTCCTACTGTGGGTTGGGCTTCTACAAAAAAAAAGGAGAAATACAGACACTGAGAAATATACTGCACTACACTTTTATACCCCATCAGTCAAATAAAGGATCTGAAAGACGAGCAGTAATTCTACAGCAAAGAACAAACCAAACAGTGAGTCCCACTCAAGGGTAACTTTACATCCAGTCACATCACAGTATTCTCTTCACTCCTCTTCATCTGTTTTCCAGCAGAAGATGCCCAAGCAGGACAGCTGACATGGCTACATTCACCATGTTTGGACAATGTTCTGTGCAGCATCTGACCAATAGCTACACATGCTCCGAAGAAGTCTACTGCAACAAGCAGTGCTCTGGAGTCAGACAATGGAAATAGTATCTTCTGTTTTCACACCCTGGGGTCTATGCCAAATTACCCAACTCTCTCTGAGCTGGTCATGCTCTCAAGCCCACAAAGGTTTAGCAAAGGAGAGATCTCCTACATTCTACAACTGAACAAGTTGAGGTACTGGAAGAGTCTTCTCTGAGTTTGACTCAGGTCTGCTTTTGGCTGAAGCCCTGAAAAACCACAGCTTTTCAATCAGATAGTAGCATCGGAAAGGGAAACAATATTGTCACACAGAAGATAGATTAGATTAGCTTCTTGTTTTGTTCAGACGGCATCAAGGAGAACACAGCAACAAAATTAATAAAGAAACTTGCATCATACGTAATCATTAGGAATCCAGCACCACCATTTGTGACCGTTAGGTAAGAACGAAAAAAAACAAAAGCTGCAGACCTTCTCTACCACAGCAGGCTAGGGTTCACAGGTAACAGGAAAGTTTATCATCTTTGAGGATAATCATCATTTTACTTTATTTACTGAACATTAATACTTATAGAGGAGCAATCAGGATCATATTTAAACTCACTTCTCGCATAAGCTGTGTCTTCTGAAACTTTACGGACTTGATGTTTATTACTAGAAACAGAATGTTTCACATCCCCCAAAACTGTCGTTTGCAGCTTCCTTCTAGTATCTTCCTTCTCCTGTTCTTCTTTCCATTTAGGTGACTCCTTCTAAAACAGATTGACCAAAACAGCTGAAAAGCACAGAAATCAATATCTACTTCACCACCCATTAACAACTTGGAAAACGGTTTTCTTGGGTAAGACTTAAATGAAGCAATATGCAACATGGTTTCTAAAGGCCTACAATTTTTAGTGGGAATCTGCACAATTAAACTGCAGTGCCTCATGTTGTAAACCTCATCTCTGGCTATGCAAAACCTCTGAGAAGCACTTCCTTGTGTCAATCTAAATGCAGTTTCATTGATATTATTCAGAAAGTCTTCTTTCTGCCTACATATCTCACAATTTCACTAGTTTCCTGCCCTCAATTTCATTCAAAACTTCCTTTTGTTTCTTCATTTCCAGTCATTACCTCATGAATTCTACTAAATGGCTACAACTTCTAATGGATATTATCCATTCCCTCAGTTTTACATAACAGAAAGTGCACAGATTCCAGAAAGAATGAAGTTTCCTGTCTTTCTCCTTCCAAAACTCTCCAATCTCATAATAAAAATATTGAAAATAATGTCTGAGTTTGGCTATAAACAAGATGTTTTCAGTATCAAAATACAATGATTGAATACAGATACGTGATTGAGTATTAACAGGAAAATAGTTTACTGTCGCTTACCTGTATTACCCTTAACAAACTCTTCCAATTGAATCATCCCTGTACACTTACTTTTGTGCTTGAGGGAAATGCTGCCCATAGATTTTCCTCATATCTATTTAGGCCCAGGTTTTCACTTTCTTGTTTTAGTGTTTCATGGAATTTATTATGTACCTCTTTGCACTGCCCTTCTTCCTCTTCCACCAATTCATCTTCCTCAAGGTTGCCTGAATCTGAGACATCTTGTTTCAACAACTCTCCACATTCTCCTCTGCTCAGATTTGCACCTGTTGGTTTTTTTTGTTTGAGGCTTTTCTTCTGTGACTTAGGAATTTCAATTCTAGAACTATCACCACCACCTTAAAGCATGAGAAAGGGAAAGAGGAATATGAATCAAATGGGTTATATAAATAGCAGCAGGCATTTTACCCATTAAAAACACAGGAAAGTAGTCATCTGGGACTGTATGGAAAAGAAGCCAGGTAAGGGCAGGATGGGAGAAGGACACATCAGACACAAAGGCTTAGGAGGGGACTCAGTATGGTCATTTCCATTATCTTACTTATTTTATTCTGACATGACCATCTGTTCTGTTCTTATAACACTACTTTCCTCAATTACTACAGCCAAGTGAAAACAACAACAACAAAAACCGAAATGAAATTACTTAGTAAGTTTACTTTTGTATGTCATTGTATTATGAAGTACTTTCCAAATAACTTACCATTATTTCTGAACTTTTGGGGAACATTCATTAACGATGTCAAGTTTGGCTTCTGTGGCTTCTGCAAATAAAAACACATTTTAAAAGAATTATTTGATCTGTTTTTGTTTGCTTTTTTGTTTTAAAGCAAATCCTTTACTTACATCAAATCTTGAACAGTAAATACAACCAGGCTGTCCCCTTTTGAAAGGACTCAGATACTTGCTAGATCCTTCAACTTTAATTACACAAACATTCCTCTCCTCTTGTGTACAAGTCAGTGACTATTCAAAACTATCTGTAAATGCGTAACAATTCTAAAAAGGTATTTTAATCCATTGGTAAAATACAACTACACTCGCGATTACTTACTTGTAAGTATGCACAACTCAAGTATCAATTAAAGTTCCTGAAGCTTGAAGAATAAATTAGTTAATATAACTCCACTTAGTGAAATATCTGTAAATTTCAAAATAATGCTAGAAATTTCAATCACTTCCCCTAAAATCAATGTAAGAAAATAGAAAAAATTTTAAAGTACACATGCTTACATCTCCAGCATTACAGAGTGTGCTGAACTAACAAACTAAAGTTCCTAATCACTGCAGAATCCCAGTGCAACAGACTAAATACTCCAGACGCCATTGAAAAAACTGGTAATCCTTTGGAACATTCATAAAAACAGCAGGATAAGCACATGGAGCTTATAAAGAGAAAAGTCCAAATATTCAAAAAATGAAGACAGTCATGCAGCGTGAGATTATATACAAGCACGGAATGTCATCCCACAGAAGGAAAAAAGAAAGAAAAAATAATTATTTGAGCAACTCAAGTATCGAACACTTGAGGAACCTAGTGAGGAAGGAAAGAGAACCAGGTGATGAACAATTTCACTAGATTTTGATAAATAAATGTTCTTTTTCATTATCGTGTTCTTTTTCATTAATCATCCTATCATGTAAATTAGGGGAAACAATTGTGAAGTTTGAAAGAGAACAGAACAGGTTATTTATTAACTTATCAATTCCTAGGGTTGGCAAATCTCACTCAATGAACAACTAATACAATGTGGTAGTTTATCTTAATATCTACTCTTTTGCCTCAAACCACAAATCTACTGCATGTTCTGCCAAAGCAACAATTTTTAGGAAAAACTTACAGCAGAAGAAAGGTTGGCAGATGAGAGACTCTTCTTAAGGAGGAAAAAAAAAAAAAACAAAAAAAAAACCAAAGAATTGGCTGGAAAAAAAAGTTTCCTTCTATCTCATAGGAAATTGCCTTCAAATCACTTATTTTACACAACTATTTTCCCATAAAGGCACCATACCTTGGCTGTAAAATCCAGTTCTTCTTCCTCAGAATTATTCCAGGTGCCATTACTGCCCTCTTTTTCAGAACTTCAAAAACAACGAAAAGTAAGTACTGGTCCTCTCAAATAATTCCTCAAATAAGCATTTGGTATTTTTATAAGACTCACCTTGTTGAGTATCCTTCGAAAAAGTCATCCATTGCTGTTCAAATATAAATCGACATGTTGAGATTAGATTTTGCATACTAAAAATTAACCAATACAGACATTTAACATGAAAACAGCTCATAAGAGTACAGAAGCTGAAGTGGCCAATTCAATAAGAACAGCATGAAGGAAAGTATTTACAAAACAAATGCTTTTTCAAATTATACTGAAAAACAAATCAGACATATCTACAATATCTACCATTTTTTGCTGCCGTACCTTGCTATGGATTATAAATAAATATAAAGTATATTTATAAATACAAAGAAAATCAAAAAGCATACTCAGGAGCTATAGGTTATCCCTAGCTAGAAGAATCACCAGCATTTCTCTACAGTGAATCAAAAAATGATATACTTGAGACAAAAGGAGCATTAGCAGGGCATGCTATACTACACCCCCAAGTTTTTATCAGTTCAGTGAAGGTAGTAACTCACACCTAAGACTATAGGATAGGTCAGGTCAAAAGGGATCTCTGGAAGTCTCTCAACCAACTACTTAAAGCCAGCTCAGCTTTGAGGTCAGGAAAAGTTGGTCAGGGTTTTATTCAGTCTAGTCTTGAACACCTCCAAGAGAAGGTTCACAACTTCTCTATTTTGCCATCCTTATCATGGCAACACTTTTCATCTCCAGCTAGAAACCATCTTGCTTCCATTTATACCTCTTGCCATCTTCGCTTCCTGTCAAGTATCACAGGGAAGCATCTGGCTTTGTCTTCTCATCTGCATTGGACGCTGCAGTTAGGGCCCTTCAAAGCTGCCTCTTCTTCAGGCTGAGTAAGTCCACTTTCTCAGCCCTCTCTCACAGGGCAAATACTCCTTCACAAATATGATGGCTCCCTAGAGAATTAGCTTGCTATTGATCCATCGACCTCTCACGTAGAAGGAACTCAAAATTACAGCCAAGGCACAGTCAAGTGAGTGCTAAACAGGGGCTGACAATCGCTTCTCTCAGTCTCCTGGCTTTGCTACTCTTAGCACAGTGCAAGCTGCAGCCCTTAGCTGCCAGAGCACCCTGCTGCCTCATGCTCAGCTTGCCTTCTGACAGGTCTGTGTCCTTTCTCAGCAGAGCTGCTCCCCTGCCGTGCAGTCCCATCATGTTTTGTAGGAAGGGGCTTTTTCACCCCAAATGGGTCTTGGTATTTGCCCCCGATGGATTTCTTAAGATGCCTGCCAGTCTATTGCCCTGGCTCATTGAAGTCCCTCTGAATGCCAGCTCTGTGCTGAAGCATATCCAACAATCGCTCTTACTTCAGATCATTAGCAACCCTGATGAGAGCGCCCTGCAGTAAATCCTTCAGGTCACCGTTCTAATGAAAACTGCAGTCTAGGAACACAATTTTTGAAGCGCTAACACCTCTTAACAACTAAAACATAATAGAAGGACTTTCTGATTCCCAGCACAGAAGGGAAAACAGACATATCTGATCTCCACATAGAAATCATAATTCCTGAAGTTTCTGAATTGTTAAATATTATAACAAAAAGAAGGGTTACTACTAACAACCTACAAATGAGTGTACAAATTTTGCCTTTCCTAAACACAGTATGCGAGAATATTCCCTGATCTGAACACAGCTTTCTGAGATGCAGTACAGTATAAATGTTCAAAGAAATCTCATGGAGAAAAAAGCTAGAGGCTGAAACTTCCCATCTGAGGGCATCTTAAATGGTTCAAATGCTAACAATCTGATTTTTGATGTTTTCCACTACAGAAAACACAGAATATTCTTAAATGCTAATGGAATCCTGCTGTATGTAAAGCTAAATAACTAACTCAGTACTATGACTCTATCTGCTAACTTTCCACGCAGAACAGAAAATTGCTGCTGTGTGGAACAGTTAAACTCTGGACGAACGACTTCAGTTACATCTTCAATGAGTACCACTAGAAGTAAGGAAAACAGCTCATTAAATTACCTACACTTTTGCTTTCAACATATAAATACTGCCAATGATCCTGCTATCCTTTAGAAGGCGAGACAGGAATTTGATGAGATAGCTTTCAGCTAGACCAAAACCACAGCCATGATGCACTGACACAGAAATGAGATCTAGTCTCCAGGGACCCGTTTCCACTTTAACTGAAGCCTATATCACCATTTCTGAGCAAGAGGAGAACAGATTACAAAACAAACAACCCCAAAACCAACACTATCACAAGTGATAAAAGCAAATGCTGAATTCAGTAATAAGGGACTCATGCAAAACATGCAAAGAAACAAAAGCTGCCCCAAATCCACTCTAACTCATAGATCTTAAATCATCAAGATACAGATCTGCAAGATAATAAGCACCTATGATGAATAAGTATTTGTGTATCACAAGACATGTGTGGTATTTAAAATACTGCTGTGCAGAATGAATACCTTCACTCGATTCTCCTGTTCTCAGAGTCTGCTCAGGGCACCGTTGCATTTCTATATCCATTAAGGGAAAGGCATGGAAAGGACAGACAACAATGACATCAGAATAAATGCGGAATCTCACAAGTTTGGAAAATACAAAAAGCACACACACAAAGCTACAGCACTGGGAGAATGCGCTGTGACTATGACATGCATTTGTGTGCATGTGTACATCTGTGTGTCAAAAGAGAAACTGTGGAACACTACCTTGACATCAAATTCTTTCACAATAAATCTGTTACTTTTCTCTGGAGCAGAAGATTGTCCTACTTACATGGATTTTATCACATACACATGCAGTGCTGTGGAAAAACAGCTACTATCAGAAACATACACTTAAGAGAAAGTTTAAAAGAATCATAGGATGGCTTGGGTTGAAAAGAACCTCAAGATGATTTCTCATCCCTTCTGGCTTTTCTCTGTTTCCTTAAGAGGGAATACAGGAAAAGTTTTATCTGACCTCAGGAGATAAAAATCACACAGAAGTGATAATTTACTTTTGTAAAGAGTTTTACAATGCTGAGACAATTCCTCTAATCATAGAAACACTAAGGTTGGAAAAGATTATCAAGTCCAATTGCAAATGACTCAGGGAAACGCTGAACAATACACTAGTATGTGCTGCAGTGGCCAAACATACTGTCACTGCAAACATACTAGAAACAGAAATAGCACAACTACTGTTTTCCTCAAAAAGAAATTGTTACTTAAAATCTAAGAGATCGGTCATTCAATATGTTCTGGAAGCCAATCTGTACGTGATTAATAAAAGGGTTCATGTTCTGACATCCAAATAATCATGAGCAAACTTGTTGAAAAATGCTGACCTGTTCAACATTCTTCAGAATCTCCTCTTCTAATTAGAAAGTACAAAAGTAGCAGAAAGGATAAGGTCAAAATTTTAGATAGCAGAAAAATAAAACAGAAGAGCAAAAGACAATAAAAGAATTCCAAAGTGGGTATTTCTCTGGTCTCTCTCTCAACATCCCGGCTTCTCTAAAGGACACTTTTAAGACTGTTACTGTGGCATATTAAAAGGACTCTCATGATTCAGGGTGTGGATGCAATCAGAGACTGCAGAATTAATTCCAATATTGTTTCTACTACGCTACTGAACTTTCTCTCTGCTCCCTCCTACTCCTCATGCTGGTGTCATCTTTAAGAGACTGAGCACAGGGAGAATCACAGAATGGTTTGAGTTGGAACAGACCTTTAATATCATCTAAATCCAACTCCCTGCTATAGGCAGGGACACCTCCCTCTAGACCAGGTTGCTCAAAGCCCCATGCACCTTTGGCTTTGAATGCTTGCAGGGAGGGAGCATTTACAACCTCTCTGGGCAACCTGTTCCAGTGTCTCATCCCCCTCACAGTAAAGAATTTCTTCCTGATATCTAGTCTAAATGTACCCTCTACTTGGAAGAAGAAACCCTCAAATCACATATTTTAAATTAACCCAGGCCTGTTAGTCCTTACAATGGGGTACCAGAGCAACTATCTATGTGCATGGAAGGTAGCAACTGAGTGGATTTGGATAAAAAAAAGTATTTCAATGATTAAACCAACTGTATCGAGCCCCACTGAAAAACAAGCAAACAAAACTTCAAAACCAAGCTACGAAGAAACTTTTTCAACCACTCTCTAGTTCAAAGTAACTGCTCCTAAGTCAAAGGCAACATCACTTGGGTCTAAAATCTATACTTCCATCTGGGATAAGTCCAGGAAGAAAAAATATGCCATGTATTCTTTGATCATATTTCTCAGTCTTTATAATAAAAAAGTAATGACTTGTGTTTGAACAGTCTGCTGCCCATCTGACACATGATTCTCACAAAACCCTTAAAAATAAGGAACAAATAAAACCTCGTACGTTGGGGCTTGAAACGTAAACTGCAAGGCAATCTCATTCATACTAAAATAGCAACTTTCTAAGATTCATTTAGGGCAATTTGAGCTTATAAACGCTGCCTGGATTTTACAAATTCATTGAAGGATTGTATTTCTTTTATTTACAAGGCAATGAGAAAATGTAACAGTTTTTCTGGATCACAAAGTCTTTCTCAGTTGTTTTGTTTTTTTTCTTTTTTAAATAAAAGTAATTGAAAAAAACATTATTTGATTATAAATCAAACCATGTCCAAAAAGATACGGTATATACAAACAATGTACTGTTGTTGCTTATGAAGTTATTTTTCCAAGACAATTTTTGTTACGTCTCCACAACACAAACAAAAGCAATTGTAATTGAAGGTGAGAAATTATGTCTCCCAAAAAAGGAGCTTTATGCAGGTGAAACTATTAAAATTAAAACAAAGTGACAGAAATCCAGTGGTAATCAACAAAAGATGCATCTTCTTGCAATTTATCTGCTGCTTCGCTGCTACAGAAGATAAAACTACTATTTGGGATGAAACTACAGCTTTTGCAATTGGATTTTCTGAACAACAATCTAAATGAGCATCTCTAAGAAAAATTGCACACCCATAAAACAAGGCTACTTTAACCTATTTTGTTTCTTCTCTTCCCTCCTCCCCCTTGCTAAAGGGACAATTTAAATAAATGGGCAACTTGATGTGCTGAAAGTGACAACTGTATGAGCAGATGGATGTAGTGCACACAAATCACAACTGTCCCCACAGCCTGTGGAGATGCAGTGTAAACTAGCAGCAAGCAAACACATTCATAACACTTCTTATTACAGTCCACCTGATGCTTCCACTGAAGTCCACACTGAGCACGGTGAATTTAAAAGATGCAAACCAACCTAAGGAAGGGGCCACCACGATTCTGCCCATTAGCTCTACCACAGTTAAGTATCCTACCTCCTCTGCTCGAAGCAGCTGCACCCAACGTAAAGCCAGCAGCTCTTGCCTGGTGAGGAGTCACTGGCACAGGGATGCCTCCTTTAGCACCTGCAGAAGCTTCCCCTGCGTTCTCATGGTCTGCATATTCTGCCAGTGTTTTACTAAGACTACGGAGAGCAAAAAAGGAAATGCATTTGGGAAAAATAATCCCATAGCTACATAAACACTTAATGGGATAATAAGAGCCTTATACTATCCATCCTAAACATAACCATAGCCAAAACAATTTTCATATTCAGTAAGTGTAACATACTCTACTTTTTGCAAACCGTAACATACTCAAATATAATGGACACATCTATTTTATAGATGCACATCCAGATCTATGAAGTTATTTACTTCTGCTCGGTACCCTCTGCAGTCCAGTTTTTACAAATACAACCACTCTTATGAATGAACACCCATGGGTAAAATACTTATGTGTAGGAGGAGTTAAACTGCTTAGTAATTTAACAAAAGAAATAACAGCTAGATCTCCTCTGAAACAAAACAGGTGGTTCCTGGTCAGTGGAACAGAAGACAGTAATAACAAGGGTTCTGTTTTGAGAAGAATTTACAAACATTTCAGTTTTTCAAGTTGAACTTCTGCGTCTGTGGGCTACAGACACATTTTAATAGTGTATAGCAGGCAGACATCAGCTTAGAAACAAACACTTGAAATCTTACAGAGAATTTTGAGCAGAAGCCCTTTTCTCAACTTTCAAATTAACACCAGACACATGAACAGTATATGTGAGAAGATGTCAATGAACACATCTTCAAAATAGCACCGTTAAACTTGGTGCTGTTACCAAAAAGGTTCAAACTCAACACTGATAACTAAAAACCTAGCAATAAATTTAAAAGTTTATCTAGCATTTCCATGAAGAATAGCATAGTCCTCAGCTGTCCATCCATTAACGTCTTTATGGAAAATTTCAGCACCATAGCGAAGAAGTATTTCTACCAACTTAAGCTCCCCACTGGCTGCTGCAGTCATAAGTGGGGTTCTACAGCATCCAAAATACAAGACAAACCATACAATTTAGTCAGACATTGTAATTATTTTAATTCCCATTTGCTCAATCTCAAAGAAAATCACTTTATGAACAGAAAAAAAAGCTTCCATATTAACAACACTTGCATACAAACTTGGCATCAATTTGAAAAACTCTCTCTGGCATAACAGCAATGTTGCTGGCACAATAGCAATTTTCCTGCCACAGCGGCTACCAGAAACAATGTTTTCTTGCAGTTCTCAATGCAGAAAACATGCAATAATGCATGCCACCTGCCAAGCTGAGACCTGCTTTCGCCAGTCACTCAACGAGCTCTTTCTCTGTGTCTTTCTACTTCAATGCTCATTCCCATCCCTCCCATCAGTCCAACCTGAAGACAACTAAGGTGACCTGCAGAGTTTAGACCATCTCCTCACCTTTCACACGGATCTCGAGTGTGAACATCAGCTCCTTTTTTAAGAAGGAGCTCTACCATTTCTTTGTGATTTTCAGAGATAGCAAGAGTAAGAGGAGTACATCCGTCCTGAAAGAACAGAAATAATTCAAGTTAAAAATCAAAAGAAACAAACAAAAAATCTACAATAAAAATATCAATGCAACTTTTTGAACTTCTCTATTGAATCTCGAAATGTACCTTATTCTGAGCATTGATACGGGCACTGTGCTCAATTAACATCCCTGCTAGAAATGTGTTAGGAGTTACAGCAGCCAAGTGAAGGGCAGTGTTGCCACCAGCATCTGCCAGGTTCGGATCAGCACCATGCTCTAGCAGGATCACTGCACATCTTTCTTTCTGGCATTGTACTGCCTGGAAACAACACACACACACACACAAAAAAAAAAAAAGGTAAAATTTCCAGCAGTCATATTTCACTGTGTCACTACTACTACAACTTCCCATTCCTGGAATATAAAAGCATCTGCCAAGATTAGCTAGCACATGCCAAAGCCACACTGATTACAGCATGCATGCTTCTACACAGACTTACTTAAAGAATCTGGAAAGACATCATTTAATACATAATCAATAATTCCTACTTGCAGCAACATAGTATGTTCTACTTACCTTCATCAGTGGAGATCTGTTATCACTGTCAAAAAGATTTAGCTTACACTTGTTTTCTACTAGAAACGTAACGACATCCTCACGTCCATTTGCACAAGCAAGATGCAGTGGTGTCCTAAAAGTGAAACGTGTAAATTGAAACAGACAGCTAAATAAATATTTTCACTCTGTGGTACATGAACAGGGCAAATTGCATTTCTTTATCCCAATTACCTCCCAAAATAAACAAAATAAAATAAAAACAAGCTTATTCCATTACCAGCGTGCACCAAACCATGTCGCTTAGTACAACATCTACATGTTTCTTGAACACCTCCAGGGACGGTGACTTTACCACCAACCTGGGCAGCCCATTCCAGTGCACAACCACTCTCTGGAGAGGCTTATCCTAGCATCCAACGTGAACCTCCCCTGGTGCAAGCTGAGGCTGTTCCCTCTTGTCCTAACAGCTCCCATCACAGGCAGGCTGATGAGTACCCTCCATAAGACCAGCTTCCTCCAAGGCAGAGAAGATGAGGACGAAATAACAGGCAGAACGTCAAATAACTCATCATGCCTTGTCACAGACATGGAACAACTCGAGGGTGACTGTCCCCACTGAGAAATTCCCAAATAAGTATACAAGATCCTTCACCTCCGAATAGAAGCCTGACAATATTGATCTGAGCACTGTATTTATTATTTACTTAGCACAGTGTACCGCAAAGAGCTCGAATGAGTAATTTAACTGTAACAAACACAACTTTGTGCAGGAGCCCCTCCTCACCCAAAAGCAGCCGTTACCAAGCACTGGGGAATATGACAACCTAAAGGAACCACCATCAGCTTCGCAAGCAAGAAAGCCTTCATGAAGCCAGCAGCCTTATCGCTGCCCTTTCTCACCAGCCCCCAACAGAGCTCTCAGCTCGGAGGAATGCCGAGCAGCCCTACGAGGGATCCAGGCCGGGAGGGCACATCGGAGCGGCCTCTACCGGCCGTCCCAGCCACGCGCGGCCCCCGTTAACAGCAGCCCTCTGTGCCCAGGTCATGCAGCGGGGATCCCGGCCCGGCCCGCCGCCCTTACCGCTGCACCTTGTCGCGCTCGTCGATGTCGTGCTTCTTCAGTCCTTGCTGCACCAGGGCCAGGTCTCCGGCGGCGGCCCCCCGGTGCAGCTTGGTCAGCTCCTTCCGGCGGATCTCGTACGCACCGGCGGAGCACGCCGAGGCGGCGCTGCCGGGCGGCGGATCCCGTTTTTTCTTCTTTACGAAGCTGAGTATCTTCTTCATGTCGTCTTAAAACTCTGCCGGGCCGAGCCCCGAGCAGGACGCGGAAACACGGCGCACGCTCAGGGAAGCCGCGGCCCAACCCACAGGCTGCAGGGCAGCCTCAGGCTCCCAGCCGGAGCCGGGAGCCCCACGTATGCGTTATACGTGCGATATTAAGCGATACTAAGCGATATGAAGCGATAGTAAGCGATATCAAGAGGATACACACCCGCGGAGAGCAGGAGTGTGCGCGTCTGTAGGCTCGGCTGCCTCAGAAAGCGGTTGGCAACGGTGTGTCCTGGGGCCGTTGCCTTTGGAATAGTCACGGGGATAACCGTCTGCAGGGTTATTTCTTGCCCTACTTGTGGGTATTATTTAATAGGGATCTCAAAGCACGCGTTTTTAACCTGTTACTAAACCAGTTGTCAGCTTTCTGTCTTCAGTTTTCCCATCTTCCCCTCCCCCCCTCCACCTTTGTTCATACTGTTTATTAAATCTTTAATATGGGTGATTTTGAATAATATTTTTAATTCATTCCTGTTAAAAACAAATAGTTCCATTTAATTTTTATTTTTCTTCAGAAATTGGTATTTCCTGTCACGGTTCCTCATATTCTCAGTGTGTTCTCTTTGATAATCTGGAGCTTTCTCTAAGAACCATTGAGCAATTGCTATTCCTGTTGCTGTCTGCATGAGGTGATTCCTCTTCTCTTACCCAGTACTAGATCCACGTAGCACAGTAAGATTTTCAAGTAAGGGCTTACGTGTGGCTTAAGTGTTGCGTAAGCATTGGCATTTGGGTTAGTCTGCTAAAGACTCACCTTTCCTTTGACATAACAATACGGCTGGATAATTTAGCTCACAATCCTTGCAGCTCTGAGGTACAAAATGGCAGTCTGAAGCTCTCTTTCTGCAGTCTTTATTTTTCCCCTATTAAATCACTGTGTGTATTTTGCTTATTGAAGAGTAACAATGGCAGTAAAGGCTTGTGTGCTGCGTGTTGTCTGGTCATAGAATCTTTTAATCATAGAATGGAATGGCCTGGATTGAAAAGGCCCACAATGACCATCTAGTTTCAACCCCCCTGGATATAGCCACATCCAGCCTGGCCTTGAATGTCACCAGGGATGGGGCATCCTCAACCCCCTTGGGCAACCTGTTTCAGTGAGTTACCACCCTCTGTGTGAAAAACTTCCTCCTAATATCTAACCTAAACCTCCCCTGCCTTAGTTTCAAACCATTCCCCTTGTCCTATCAGTATCCACAGGTGATTTACTACGCCTGATTTGCAGCTGATGTGTTTACAAGCTGGGAAATCTGGCTGGGCAGATAGCATGTTTCTGCATTGCTTGCTCCAGGGCTTTGAAGAGAACTGGGCAGTTGCAGGTAGAGACTATAGCAGCTCCAGCTCTGTCTAGGTTGGAGAGCTGGAGCTGAGGTGGTGCTTTTGATGTTACACTCTTGCTTCCCTATGCAGCCAATGTGTATGCTTAAATACAGTTTTGCTTGTTCCTGGTCCAGTCTGAAGCTCTCACACTGTATCTCATGCACATGGTCTGTTAATCCTCAGCTGGATTAACAGCTAGTTTCTATTGATAATGCTGAAAGAATTCCTTTTGGCTTACTCTAAATGAAAAAGATGCAGCTATGCTTCCCATTTTAACAATGAAAATTAAGAATAGGTTTCAAGATTGAAAAAAAAAATATATCATTTATTTGCTTTCTTTATGACTCCATTTTCAGTTGACATAAATACATGACTTGCAGATTTTCAAATGGAATATATGGAGTTGCAACTAAAAGTTTGATCATGTCTCTCTACCAGACCTCTACAAGTCTCATTTTACCAGAGAGAAATATCCTCCTTCTTGCTTGTGTCACCGCTTCTGGCAGTAAATACATTTGTGAGTGACTGTTTTTCAAGGCTGAAGCACAGGAAGAGTAAAATTTCATCAAAACTGTGATCAAAACCTGGAGTTCTCACTGAGAATGGCAATCACTGCCATTAAAGCAGCCTCATGTGGTTGTTTCACAGAAACAAGATCACATATCCCACTAGTTTTGTGGGTTTTTTGGTCTCTTTTTTACATGCTTTAATAATAAAGACTAAAAATTAAGTTTTGTTATTTTGTATATGCAGTGTTTCTTCCTGAAGTTCACACCTTATTGCCACTCTTGCCAGTATCAGTACAGCACAGGGCCTGCAGTCACCTCCCTACCTCCCCAGACCAAATCCATGAATCATTTGCTTCTCATAGGCCTCAGATGAAAATACTATTTTATAACAACTCTAACCACGTTAAGGACAGTGAGACACTTTAATGCAGTGCTGTGCAGTTCTACAAACTTGGCAAATACCTCTAATGCAGGAGGAATGTCTAACGTGCAGCCTGAGGTCTTCGATACCACAACTAAAGCAGATCTAAACCTGAAAATACTTACACCAGCATGTTAGTGTAAACCCTTACTTTCTCTAGTGTTAACTACGGCTTGCCATAGCATCGTGGCAAGTCTCAAAACCACAAACGTGGGGAAATAACGAATGGCAGGATTTTCAGAGTAGCCTATGGTCAGCACAGCTTGGGAATTCAGCTCTCCTAGGCCCTCCAGGAAAATGTCATCATGCATTTTCCTCACAGAATTACTTAACTAGTCTCAGGAGCTTGCAAAACCCACAGAGGTTTTTAACTAGCTTACTGAAGCAAAGGCTTGAAGGTTGTCCTGAGGGGCTTCATTCGTTTTGCTTTGTTGCTGAGCTGTGGTTTCCAGTCTGTCACTTCCAGCCTTGAGCCTGAAAGAGAGACAGGCCTTGCTGTGGACATTCACAAGAGCACAACTTCTGAAAGAGCAGTCTTTATGGAGGGAAACTGACAACTTCTACTTTCAAAAACTCACGTTACTTCATTGCATTCCCTTCTATTAGAATTCAAAAAATAGCTTTTTGAAAGGAACATGCACACAATTCTCCCAGCATGGAAAAAGCAACTTCTTGATTGGCAGCCCTCCTAATTACAGGTTAGTAAAACAAGGCAACCAACTTTCATATCACTGAATCTACCCTGCTGAAACGATGCTCAGTGTGCTACAGCAACCTGAGCTCATGCCCCCACTGTAACCTTAAGCTGCTCATAGGAGCAGACACGGAATGCAGCAGCCCCATTCCTTCCCAGTCACTGTCATAGCTGAGTGCACGCTGAAGCATCCTGAGCTACAGAAATGTCCCAGAGAAGGAATCAGCTCTCCACTCTGGGTTGTTACAGCAAAGACCTGAGCACCACTCTCTGGGAACTACGTGGAAACTTAGGACGGACATGGAGAAACCTCAGAGTCCAGAGCTTTGATGTGAGTATATGGCTTGTGTTGTCGTGTAATTTGGTGCCTGTTTACATTAAACATCCCCAATATGGCTGCAGTCTTTCATGTGGCACAAGCTTAGCAAAAGGGCCAATTCACAGTTGGGCATTGAAGGCAGGAGCTTGGGCTCCTCCTAGAATCAGGGATGGGGAGAATTCAGAAATACCCATTGCTCATCCACTGTTAGGTTCATGTCAGCTTCCGTGCAGAAACCTGCAGGGGGAGCAAAGTGTTTCTGTGTATCCACTAGAAGGCTGTTTCTAACACAGTGCTTTGCCTCTCCAGCTTGTGAAAAGCACCCAGGCCTGCTAGCAGCATTATGTACCTTGAACAGCTGGCCTAGAGCTTAAGTATTTCAAGGTCTCATTGTTCAGAAGCATAAGGCAGAGGCAGCAGCAGAGGGAGGTGGGTCCAGAGGTGACAAGCCTAGAAGTAAGCAAGCCAAGAAGTAAGCAAGCCAACAGGGGTCCCTGCACATCCTTCAGAGAAAGTACCTCAGAGTACTGGGGAGATTCAGTCTTCCTCTTGCTCTGCTCCTGCTGCGGGCAGGGCACCTATGAAGAATGGACAAAGTGAGACACATTCAGTCTCTTGCAGTGAGTTTTCCTAAGTCTGTTAAGCCCTGTCATCAAAGCTTTGCCATGCTCTCTGTGGGGAAGTGCAGCTGCAAGCTTTGTTAAAAATTGGTGTTATCTAGCTTTACAACGTGAGTTTTCCAGTTATCATGTTCTGTGTTTTTTTTCAAGATTGTAATAGGGCCCTCTGTCAAAAGAAGCCCAACTCTATGCAGAGAGATGTGCATAATCAGACAGAGCTTTCTAAAGAACAGCACCTGTTGCAGAACGGCGGGAGAAAAGCAAACGATCACACCTGTCATTGACATATGATCAGCTAATCTCGTTTATTCCTTGGCTGCGTGTACATTTATAATACGGATAATTAGCTCATACATATTGCAAAAGTGGAGCTCATCATTGGTTCCCAATTACATACCATCCCCAAGTATCTTTGCAGCTTCTTGTTATCATCCTGAAAGCTACTCCCTTGCTGAGTTCCCAGAACCATGGCTAGTTTCTCACCATCCCAGGGCATCCTGTTGTTCTCACTGTCCTTGCAGGTGTTATGGCTGCTTGATTAACTGCACCGTGTTTACGACCCTTCTCAGCTAACTAGCTGTAAAAAACACTCTCTACATTTCCCTCGTTTTCTTTTAGGCTGAAAAGGCTCAGTTTACCGACCGACTAACCATATTTAACAAGCAATTCAGTTCATTTGTTCAATTAGTTCTCATGTAGTTTTATCCTGCTCCGTAGCTGCTGCTCTGTGAACTCCTTATCTTGATCCATGGCTGCTGCTCCATAAAATTCTTCTTGTATTACAACAATTTCAAGATACTGCCTATAGAATAACAACACTACTTATATTAATAACATAACTATGATAACTCAATCAAGGCCTTGATTGACAATACTCTAAAAGTGAAAAAAGAGACAAGTCAAATACAACATAACAACATTACTGTTAAACCCACTAAAAAGAACAAATATGTCTGTACTGCAACCTAAGTTTCTGCAACCTGAAAATAAATCTGTGAGGGTCCCATTGTGTTAATCTGTACCTGATTTGGAAAAGTCTTCAATTTTCATATACTCTGATACATTGATTTTTTAATGACCACTAAAATTTGTGCAATAAATGCTTTTAAGATGCTCATAACCATGCTCTACTGACTGAGTTATCCGGGCTAATAATTGATTAATGATCGCGCAATTTAATGGAATAGCATGTCAAATAGAACCAATTTTAGAGGACAAATGTACTAGAGTATCACTAGGGGCATTATTACTTACTGACCCTTGAGAAACAGCAAACCGTGTTGGTGGTGGTTGCGACAGGCTGTGCCAGCAGGGCCTTCCCTGCTTCAAGGTGCACATTTCCTCTCTCACCCATCACAGATTCTCTCCTGCATTCCGGGTCTGAAGGATTTCTTCCAGTTGTACACCACATCCGCATGGCCAGTGCATGATATAGAGCCCAAGTGGAACACCTGCTTGGAAAACAGAATAAACTATCAAATTTAGTTCTATTAGCGTGCACTTTCCTCTAAAATGATGCATGGTTATATTTTCAGGTCCCAATTAGTTGGATGTAAGCATGCGCAGGGTCACCCTGCCATGGACAGGATGGTGGCTGCTCCTGGGTCACAGCTGAGCCCTGTGCTGTGGGGCTGGGCAGGATGGATCACAGGCCCCATGGTTGCCCTGTGACGCACAGCACTGGGAGGTGGGGGCAATGCTGCCCTCTCAGCCTGTTCTTTTCCATTGGGATGTGTATGTCTGCGTTCGTGTGGCTGTAGCTGGGTGTACCATAGGTACTGGTGTCTCAGTACCTGTGTGGGTCGGTATCTCCCATGTGGAAGAGTGGGGGGGTGTTGATCTGGGGAGATGGAGGGTGTGTGTTGATTTGGTGTAGCTACCTCACGGTTCAAGCTGGGTGCTGTTGTCATTGATTTCATTTTGGGGGTGGGCTGGGGAGCTCAAGGGTTTCTGGTGTTGTAACAGCCTCTGCCTGAGGTCGAGGCAATCTGAGTTAAACTGAATCTCGTAATGCTGTTAAGAGTTGTTGTCCCCAAAATGCAGTTCAATCTAGATCCTGTCCCAGGCACTGAACATGATGAGGACAGCCCCAGGAAGCTGGCACAGAGCTCTGCCCTGCTCCCCATCACAGGGGAGCTGTGGGGGGGCAGCTCTGAGCCATGCTGTCAGGTTGGGGGGGCAGGTCCCCCAAATGCTAAAGCACAAAGTCCCAACTCAGCTGCAGTCCAGTGAGCGTGGCTTCTTGGCCTCTGCTTCTTCAGATCCTTCCCTTGCTGCCCTGCCTCTGCCTGTGGGCAGGCAGCAGGAGGCCCTGGGGCTGCACTTGCCTGTTTTGCCATCTGTTCCATGCCCCAGAGCACGGTGCCTGCAGGCCCCGTGCTGGGGCTGAGGGCTTTGGCCACAGAGGGTGAAGGTTCAGGGCTGGGCTGCAGATGGGCTCCGTCCTTTCGCACTGTGCTGGGTGCTCCTTTAGGGCTCAGGACTTGCACTGCTTTCTTGTGGTCTCTGAGCCTCTGTGCACCTAATTTTGCTTCTCCCTCGGTGCCTTTGGTGGTGTCAAGCATGGAGATAATAACTGCTGTCCAGGGAGGGAGCTCCTTCCTTTGCTGAGAGCTGGGGGACTTCTTCTTCCTGGCTTCTGCCTCTTGCTCCTGGATCTCCTCCTCCCAGCACACAGGAGCCAGCTTCATGCTCTGCTAAGGGCACTGCACTGCCTGGAGCTGAGCTTTGCACACAAGGGCTGGAGTTGACCCAGAAGTCCAAATGTTTGGGCCCCCAAACCAACCACTGTGAGCCCCTCCAGGGAGCTGCAGCTCTCCCGGCACAAAAGACAAGGCTGTAGGGCTGTCCCCAGCCTGGCCAGCTGCGAGAAGCACAAGGATGCGTTGTTCCTCCCCAGCGCCTCCAAAAGCACAGCTGCTTTGGGCTCCCTGCCTGGGCAGTCTGCTCCCAGGGATGCCCTCCCATCCCACACTGGATGGGCTCCAGGTACGATCCCACAGAGCACCTGTCACTTGTCCCCTTGCCTTGCAGCGTGCTCACCCCTGCTTTGCTCCATCCTGCAGGCAGCATCACCCTCCCCAGGGCTCCCACCAGCTGCCCCTCTCTCCCCGTGCTGCTCCCACCCCAACTGTGAGGGATCCCAGCACAGTCCCACTCCCCCCCCAGGCCTTTCCAGCAAAGCGTTGCCCTTCACCTTCCTGCCACCCCGGGCCTTTGTCCCCATTCCCAGTGGAGCAGCTCTGCCCCTTTAGCTGCTCACTGCTCTGCATCCCACCACCACCCTGCACTCTGCTCCCTGCTCTGCAGTGCTGCACTGCCTGCTCCATCAGCCCATCCCACACAGCAGCAGGTGCCTTTTCTTGCTCAGAGCTGTTGTACAGAGCCCAACTCCTGTTGGTGAAGGCTTTTTTTCTCTGCTGGGTGGTGCAGCCCAGCACTGCGCTCTGGGTTTGTCAAGGTGTGTACAAATATTTGATCCCTCGATGTGTTCCTGTAAATAGTGTAACTTATTTCGCTCTCATGATGTACGTTGGTTTGAATTGTTTCCCGATGGATGTGTTTGTTCCTCGCCTCTTTGTCTTCACAAATAAAGCGTTACTGAAAGGAAGAGACAAAGCAGTGCTGACTGTTATGGGGAAGAACAGAGCTGGGAGCCGCCCGTCCTGATGTGCATCCTGTCCTTCTGTGCCGTGGGTGCTGTGAGGAAGTGAGCACATGGGAACAGGGTCCTCAGGGACTGCAGGGATGTCCCCGTGGCTCTGGGATGTACCTGAGCAGCTGCCTGGGCTCAGTGAGCCAGCTCAGGGAGCAAAGTGCATTTTGGGGCACTCCACCCTACAAAAAGGTCCTTGAAAGCATCGCAAGGAGGCGACAAAGCTGGTAAGGGCTACGAGGTTCATCCTGTAGGAGAGGCTGAGGACCCCCGGCTCGTCCGAGCTGCAGGAGATGGGGCTGAGAATCCGTCCCGTTGCTCGTTGTGGCTTCCTAAGCAGGGGAATGGCACAGAGCTGCCCGTAACTGATGAAGGAAGCGGGGGAGGGCTGAGAAACGCGTCTTTGCCGTGGGGGTGGTCCAACGCAGGCACGGGCCCTTCTGGGGGGTGGTGGATGCCCCGAGCCCGTCACTGACCGAGTGGCGTTTGGACAATGCCCCGAATGTGGTGCTTAACTTCAGGGCAGCCCTGAAGCGCTCAGGACCCGCTCGGTCCCTTCCGGCTCCTCCATCCAATTTAATTGCCCCCGCATTTGTCCCATCCTGGGGGCGGCCCGGCTGCTGGAACCCCCGGCAGCGCTGCGGGGACAGCCGCCAGGTGGCAGCGCGGGCTGCGGTGCGGGGACGGCGGGCGGTGGGCGGTGTTGGCACCGGGGCCGTTTGCGGGATGTTGTGAGGTTCCTCCCTCCCTCCCAACTCCTTTCTGCCCCCCCCCGCCCCCGAGCCGCGCTGACTGCGCTGCAGTGCCCGCAGAGATGATGATGCTGGCACCGCGTTGTGCCCCACTCCGGGGTGATGGCGTCAGTGGGTCATACCTCGCACACTGGTTTGAAGGGAGCAGCAGGGAGAACCCGCTGGGCTCCCCCCTCATCCCAGCACCACACGTGCCAGGGGCAGCACCAGGCAGGTGGGTGCCAGGCTGGAGGCTTGGGCACATCCCAGGGCACAGATCCCCACTGCTTTCTTCTCTTGCTGCTGAAAGGAGCCAACCAGGATCAGGGACAGGACCTCAACTCTGACCAGCAGGAAAACTCAGGACAATGGAATGCAGTCTGCCAATCTTTTACCAGTTCAGCTGTGCTTTATGACTCATTATTGCAAAGACTCTTTTAGTAAAGTACCACCCTGGGGTATCCAACCAAAAAGAAAAGGTTTTTATTAAATTAAAGGGTTTTTTTTTTGTTTTTTTTGTTTTTTGTTTTTTTAAACATACTATAATAACTACTATGCAGTTCAACTGTCAATCATCTCAGAAAGTTCAAGAAGGAGATCATCCTCATCCTTCTCCAGGTCCAAGTCAATTTCTGCTACCATTTCCCCTCCTGAGATTTCCAAGATGAACTTTTCAGTGTCATCTTCTACAGCCTTGGTGAGCAGGCTGACCTCCGGCAGGGCTGGAGCAGCAGTCTGGGAAGAAGGAAGACAAAGTCAATGATTGCTCAGGAGATCCTTCCTCTGCAGTGCTTCTCCTTCAGCACTGCTGATCCTGAACCCAACACGGGGGCTAAGGGGCTCCTGAAGGATGTTAACAACCACGGGAAGTCTGCAGAGCACCTCAGGTCTTTTTAACAATGCAGCATTAATGGACAAATTCCTTCACACTACAGAGGAATCACAGGGCTGCAGAGCATTGTGCACACACTGTCATTCATCCAGCATCCTGCACACAGTGACTACTTTGAAAGGAAACCTGCAGAACATTTCAGTTCTCCACACTTTCTACAGGAGTTGTATCTCAGTATCAGCCTGACCAGGACAGCACTGACACTTCTTCCCCTCCTTACCAAAGCTGCTTTTTTAGCTGGAGGCTCCTCTTCTTCAGTGCTCGTTTAAATCAGCACAGTGCTAGAGCTGTTACATACCACATTTTATTTGAGCAACAGAAAGTCATTCCTGTTCCCCTACACAACATCCACCCACAGTCTGATTTCATTGAACACGAAGCCATCGTGACCTTTTTGTATCCAGTGCTCCCACGTTAACCTCACAAGTTGTACCTGGTGCCAGCAGGGTTACTGCCTCACTGCCAGATACAATCAGATCAATTCTGAGTTTGAGGAGTGCAAAGCTGTCTGGGAAAGCCATTGAAAGTATCAGGATTGTGAAACATGGCTGCAGCTCTTCACCAAAGGCAGGAAGGTAGGAATGCACTCATGATGGTGGCACATGGTGAGCAGTGAGACACAAGAACATGTGAAGAAATTGTGTCACTGTGTCCATCTACAGAAGGGACTCACCTCTGCGGGTGCAGAGACAGCTTTGGGAGCAGCCCTGCTCCATTCCACAGTCTTTTCCTCTTCTCTTCCAGGTGCTTTAAAACAAGGAAAAAGAAAATCACTTGGTCAACAGCAAGCATAGAAAGAAACCTGAGTGCCAGTGTTTCCTCCATGTGCTTATTTCCTCACATTCAATAACAAAGAACACGAGAGAGGCGACATCTCGCAGTCCATACAGTATCCAAGCTCTTCCCTCCTTCACATGCTGTCTCTTCACGAAGCCTCTCTCACCTCCCCAATGAATAACTCACCCCCCTGACCTTTCTGACAGAGGTTGGCCCCCATGTTAAAAACTCAATCCATGCTTTACAAACACATTTACATATTAAAACAAGCAACACGCCAAAGATGAAGATAACCTTGGCGTCAACACACAGAACATGCCACACCAAAAACATGGCAGAAAGAAAGTACAGGAGAAACTGAATTACAAAACCTCACAGCGAATGAATTCTCCAGAATGAAGCAGGCAGACACCACGGATTCAATGGAAAAACACATGGATGGACATCCTGGCACTTCCTGCCTTTGCATTTGGTAAGAAACAGCCCAGGCAATTCTAAGCAAACTCCATTTGCTTGACAGGGGAAGCACTTCAGCAGAGCAGACAGTGAAACACCTCGTTACCTGCTGGCTTTGCGATCTGCTGCATCCGCAGGGCTTTCTCCTGCTTGATTTCTTCCAAGCTTTTAATATGCATTTCTTCCAATCGCTTGATTTTACGCGGTGGCTCTTCCAGTTTCACGTTACCAGGCTCAGGTGGAGGGAAAATTCTCTTCTTCTTGCGCTTATCCTTAGATCTCTTCTCAGTAAGAACCTCTTCTACTTTTTGCTTCTCTTCTTCCAGTCGTCTCTTCTTCCAGATCTCCCCTGCTGGCTTGGCACCCTTCTCTGTCATCATCAAGAAAGGAGAAGCATAAGGATTACAAGAAATTACAACGAGAGCTCAAGTTTCCAGATTTGTCATAATATTACAGAATATACGTGTTCCCAACAACAACGCTCCTGAGAAAGAATAAGCAGAAAGCCTAGAGAATCTGTGCAGCAAACACCGATGACCATTTACCTCTCCTTGGTGCTCTGTCAACCTCGATCTTCTTCCCCAGCCTTTCTACGAGGCTGCGCTTCAGCGGAAGGCCACTGACATCAGCTACAGAGAGAAAACAACAACATTCCTAAGATAATTCCTTTGGAGAAAGATTTTTACAAGTCAACCACAAACTTTGGTTTCTCCAAGTGTATGTTCTCAAATTCACCTTTCAGCTGCTACACTTGTGTGCCACTTGGAGTCATCACAGACCCACGACACACTTTCCTCCCTCCTGCTTCAGCAGTGCCCTCCCATTTACGTGGAGGCAGCCAAACAGCAGCTCACAAGCAGCCCTTACCTACAGAGGATTTCCGTTTTCCAGGTTTATCAGCAGTATTCGGTTGACTCACAGGCAACTCCCCTAAAACAAAGAAAAACAAAGTGCTTATTTGACAGAAACCAACAGAATTACTGTCTTGTGAGCCCATTTCCCACCCAAAACAAATACAACCAAAAGACACCACTTTGACAGCCCTGACACAAAATTATATTGCAACTGTAATGCACTCAGGGTAAGTCCCAATTGTAATTTATCCATTCCACTTAGGAGCCACCAAATGGAAGCAAAGGTACTCATCATTACCCTGCTTTGCAGGCAGCATCACAGTGCTGACCAGTGTCCGCACATTCTCCTTCTTAGGCACACGAACAATCTGAGATTTGAGCCGATGAGCAGGAGCTCCTGAAGGTCCTTCTGATCCAAGTGTTTTTATTCCAGCATTCAAACTGTCATCTGGGAACACAGAGCAGTAAATGAGACTGAGGGACAGAGGCACACGCTGAGGACCACAGCTCTGCAAACTGCCTCCTGCTCAGAAGCATGCAGAACAAACCCTGTCAGCTCTCCCCACAGCTAAGAGCACCATGGACCTGATGTCTGTCTGCTGCCCTCCTTTCATCCTTCTGGATATTAAAAGTAGGCTTTATCCCTTACTTTATCCCATCCATATGACATTAGATTCCTCTATCAGCAAATGTGGCTTTCACCACTGGTTGAAAAGATGCACATACAGGCACTTAAACTCCATGCTGTGGCCTCGTCTTGCTCTAATGATGTAAACAAAGGAGTTTACCTTCCTAATCTGAAAGGCACATGAAGTTACAAGGTAGGAACAAGATCATGGAAATAGCTGATTCCATTCAGCAACCCTATGTTCTGTTGTGTTTGTACAATGAATTGCTTTGGAGTTAATTGGCAAGTGCTTCTGATTAATCCTGGAATACCTTGTTTTGTATCAGCATCAGATTTTGTAGTGGAAATTATCTGCAATCCAAGATGGTTTTCTTCAGCTGGTTGCTGGACAGGTGTTTTTGTTTCTTCTCCCTCCTTAGAAAGCTGGTCTGTACAAGCAAAGAAAAAATCAGTCTCTTCAGTTATGCGGTAGGAATTCAATCAGATTATCCACTGCACAAAGATGGCAGGCAAGGCTGAAAACCCACACAGATAAATGCTGAGTCTCCACTTGCCCATCCAAATGGCTTCTCTGTGAACAAAGAAATCCCCCCCTACACAACATTCATCTCCCTGACACCCAGAAAAAGCTTAAATGCAGGAGAACAACCTGCAAGGCAAAGGCCACAGGAGCAGAGAGAAGCTGAGCATGCAAGATAAACTGAGGTATCAGAAGCGCACAAAGTTCAGCTCTGAACCTATCTATCAGCTCACAAGTGAACGTTACCTGGCGTTCTTTATGACACTATACCCACCTGTGAGTAATAGAGTTAATCTTTCGTACCTAAAAAAGACAAACTCACTTTGGCTTGGTGGAAAGAAAACCCCATTGAGGTAACGTCCCTTGGTGTGATGGAAGGCACAGTTGGATTTCTGGCAGCCTGCTGGCTGGTTCTCCCAGTAGCAGGAAATCATGCTGCGTTTTTTCTGAAGACAGAAAGGAAGAAGAGCTGATGGTAATGTGGACCTAAGATCTGCAAAGGGAGACTGAGCTCCAGATGGTGCCAGTGAGCAGACTGCCACAAAGCAGCACTCAAACACCACTCTGAAGCGTGCGCAGGCTGGGAGCACCAGGCTCACTGAGCTTTCCTAGCATTCTGTGGGTGAGGACACCAGTTTAGAAGGGGTTAAACTAACACACCTTGCAGAATGCTTGTCTGATTGATGTGGTTCTTTAGTATCTGTTGATAGAACACTGTTGGTATCAACTACAAGAATATTCTGCTATGATATACCAATGCCATTGAGCTCTCTTCCCTCTGCTTCCTCCCCTATTCTTAACCGTAGGAACCATCATCATTTCAAAGCAAATGAACCTAATCTGCAAAAGCACATTCAGCCCACCTAAAGAAATGAGAAGTGGGTTTGGTGATAAACTCTGAGGAGCCAACACTCACACTGATCTCCATGTGCCTGAACCTGCAGACATTCCTGAAGCAGCGGCCCTCCTTCCACAGCGTGCAGATGGTTTCATTGCCCAAAGCGGCTTCACAGTGCCTGAAGGGACAGTTGTCTCCCTGTAACCCAATGGAAACCAAGAGAGGAAAATGAAATAGTACAGCCTGAGAACTGGCCATGCTTTGAGCTCATTTTTAGCGAGTTGCTCTATTGTACAATGCAATTAGTTATGAAGTTTGCTGAAGACCAGTAATACTTCTACTTATTCTACCCATTCCTCTTAACTTCAGAACTGAAAGAAAGAAAAAATGAAGGAAAAAACCCAAGCAGACCTTTTTACAAGTGGAATAGAAGTAGAAATAGCAATCATTTCCTTTAATCGACATGCTGGATGAGCGCACAGAAGCAGTTCTGGTCTCGGGGATCTCTGTGCAGCTCTTCCTGTGCTTCTCAAAGAGCTGGCTCGTGCTTCCTTGGACTGAAAGTCTTCTACAGTCTTGATCAGTGAAATCTTCTTTTGAAAAGGAACCCTAAGCAAAACACCAAAAAGCAGAAAAGAATGAGGAATGCCCACCCGTCTTCCCAGCTTTGTTCTCTTCATTCAATCAGTCTCTCAGGAGCAGTTGTTTCAAAACATTGCCCTCCTCAACACTGGTCAAACTCTAGTAACATCACCCTGACTCAGCACGGAGTCCCTGGGCTGCACGGCTGCAAGCCCTCCAATGGAGCCCCTCCTTCAACACCACGAGTGACAGCAGTGAGTAACCCCAACACATTTGTCTGACCGCTGCAGGTCTTCAAGCTCAACCACCTGGACAACCTCAGCAAATACAGTGATCTTCAAAGCTTTGCAGTTCACTTCTCCTGTAGGCCGAACCAACACTGAATCCGTGAATTAATTAATTATAACAGGTTAGGAAGAATTTTCCTCCTCACTTTGCCTATGTCAAATTCTGTAAGTTGGAATTTCTGGTCTTCAAGGATTCTTCACCTTTGAAGAATCCACAAAAACCATCCTCCGTCTTTATTACCTGTACAGCAAAAGCATGACAGTGCGTATCAATACACAAATCCACACACATGTGCCTGTATACTGTAACTCAGCACTGCATGGAGCTGCAGCACGATCTGCTCAGCCACAACAAGGGCTTGGGTTGGTTCATTTTTTTTTTTCTTTTCTGATGTAAAAATCAAATATTTTGATATTTTAGATTTGTTTTGTTGTTGTATTTTTTAAGGTACCAAATGCAGTAAAACCTGCAACCAGGCCAGACAGAAGATCAAATTCAAGTGATTCAGAACTCTTTCATTAAAGTGCTGCACATTTCTGAGCTAAGCATTTCCGATAGTCAATAAAGGTTGGAACCTTTTACTCACACAGACACTAGTGAATTTTCGAGGAAATTTTTTTTTTTTTTTTTTTTTTTCCAGGGAATTTCCCCAAATCTAAACTAAAGAGAGGAGAAGTCGAGTTCTCAAGTTAGTTGCTGGATTGACTGCATGACAAAGGGAACAAAAACAGCACTTAAGGACAAAGTTCCCTTCCCTCCTCCAGTACTGATAGAAATGCTGCCTTTTACCTTTAGTACCTTCACAACAGAGTGGCAGATTCCTACGTTCCTAAAGAACTCAATGCTGCTCAGCACAGACACCGGGCACCAACTGTCACTGGACTCTGCACCGTGGAACACGCACACAGCTCAGCACTTCTGTTTCCTCACAATTGGAAGGGTTCTGGAATTGGGAGCATGAAGCGGACTAGAAATACCTCACATCCCTCTGCTCCTTACAAGCCCTTCCATTTTAAAACAAGATAAGCCCAGACACATCTGTTAGCACAGCAGCCCAAATGCTAACCAGAACACACAGTGTGTAACACCGAAAGTACCAGTTTAATGCCATGCCACAAACCCTATTTAATGGTGCAGGTGACCGCCCCTATCAGATACCCATGACCTCCATGACTCCAGCTCTGGTGCACGCAGGCACCACCTGCCCAATACCCAACATCTCCCCCCTCTTTATCATCTCCAGCCCCTGTAAAGGTTCCCCCACGTACTCCCTGTAACCCCAAAGGTGATTTGCACATTTAAGGCTATTCCGCAAATGAATCAATCATTAAACATATGCGAAAAACAATGAAACTGTCATAATAACATACCAAAGAGATGCAGCTGCAGTGACTACAAACCTGAAAGCACACAACAGCAATCTGCCTAAAAATTGTGAAATGCTGTATGGCAACACTTAGTCAACTTGTAGAGAACGGTGCAATCAAGTTCAAGATAACAGCACAGTACACAATGGAGTTACAACTTCTCCAAGTTCAATGTAACACTATTGTACAGAATCTTCGTGGCAATCCAGTTCTGTCCAGTGTGCATTATAATGTCACACTCCATAACCAAATAAGAAGACAAAAACATATTGGCTGTGCAGAATCATTCTGAATGTCCACCACTGGGGGACTATCCAGGAACAAGGTCTCCCCCACTCACGAACGATCAGTCCGGCATGAAGGCTGGATTCCCAGTTCGGACCTTCAGGCACATTGGGAGCAACGCTGTCTCATGTGCCTTTACCAGCAGCCGCTGCCCAGTGCTGACGTCAAATCACTGGCTGCACTGGAGACATTAACCAAGGAGTTGTTGACCAAAACTGGTGCTGAGATGTTCGGATCCTCACGGTGCACAGGATGGCTCATCATTTGGTGCCGGCTTAACCCAACGTGCCAGCAGCCAGCAGGGCCCACTTGGGGTCCCGACACAGACGTGTTTCCTGCCCTTGACAAGGAGTGGCATAGGGTCTGGGAGCCATGGCCCTCCGTCGGGTCTGATCAGGACCTGACCTATTGGTGTCCATTTGGTCAGCTGATGGTCTCCCTTCCAATTCTCTCAGTTACCTTTCTAAGAGCACCAAGGGTGGGTAGCAGCTTCTGCGCCTCTTCGTCCCCTGCAAAAGCTCACAGAACTCCATGCTGGCTTTCTCTAATGCTGACCGACTCACACAGTGAGAAGCTCCATCAGCCAGACCTCTCCGCATCATCCACATAATAAGCAGATTGAGGTCCTCATCACACACTCTGTGTCATTTCTTGTCAGCATGTCCTGTCCCATCCCTGGCTCTCCAGCAGGACTGTAATGCTGGGGTGAGCAACACTGGGCACTGTCAGTGTGTTTTTCTTGCAAGCATCTTCCAGGGAAATACGTGCAGGCGTTCCCCACTCTTGGCTGTATCTCTGCAGTGCTGGGTCCTGTGTGATCAGAGTTCTCTGCCCCAGAAGCCAAGTCACTGCTGTGCAGAGCTCAGCCTCGGGGTGAATGTGCTCCTGAGTTTGTCCCAGTGCAAGGACAGCCTTCTCATTGCCCTTTAGGAGCACCTCTGGTGCTGATGGGTTCTCTGCTCTCAGCAACCACTGGATACACGGCTCCAGGCGCGTGTGTGCTTTGTCACCTTGAGCTGTTTGCTCTGATCGCATCTCACCCTGGGGAGCCGGGATTTCCCTTTGGTCTCGGTGTCACTTCGAGACCAGTAGCAACACTAGGGGTCAGAGGAGAGCTGCTGAATGTGTGAGCAAAGCTGCTAATTGAGAAGGAGATCGCAGGCGTGTGACTTCGAAACCCGAATTAATGAGCTTACCTTCACCCTCCTGACTAATGCAGACCTCATGCAGCCCTGGGCCTGCCCTTCTCCAGCCTCCTGCCTTGTTTTGCCTACTCATAGGAAAAGATTTAGCACAGCTCAGAGCCCCAGGCGGCGCTTGGAATGCCAGCAGGAAAGAGCTGCTGGTGTACACAAAGCTCAGGACTGCAGCAGTGGGGCTGCTGGACCTCAGTGTTCTGAACACTCTGATGTGGAAGTGATTGGCAGATGCTGTGGCCGGAGGGATGAGGTGCCTGCAGGGCGTCCCTTGGAAGAAGGTTTGGTGAGGATGGATCCTCTGAGCCAGCATCGGGCACAGGGTGCTGGGTGCAAATGCCAGTGCTGCCCCCTGTCATCCTGTTGGTTTTAAAAGGAGTACAGCTCCGTTTCCAAACGTTGCCAACCACAGGCTGGCTGGCAGCTTGAAGGAACTGCCATGAAATTGGTCTAATGAAGCGTTCCTGGCAGAGCTTCAGGATGGAGAAATTGCAGTTTGTCCTCAACTGAGCTGAGGTCCAATGAGCTGAGTTTCCTGGCTCAGAGCAGAGGCCGTGAGCATCATGTCTCACAGTCTGTGTCACCTGGGCAGAGCCGTTAGGCAGGGGCTGCCAGTGGGGAGATGCCAAAATTTCCATGAAGATGATTGCTCAGATATGCCTGAGTTCAGATGGAGGGGCCCATTGCCCTACCAGGAAGTGGAAGATGCTTGGAGGTGAGGCAGCTCGTGCTTTCCCATGCCTGTAGGACCTTACAGTGCTGTGCCTTTCCACATACCTACCCCACCTTCTTTCTTTCCCATGCAGGGGGCATCATTAATCCAGTGGGTGGCAGCAGATTTCCAGGACAGCCCCACTGCAGTGCGTCTCTGTGGCAGAAGGACACACCAAGCCTGTGCTCTGCCTGGATGCCACCGATGAACTGCTTTTCACTGCCTAAAAAGGTATATGTTGGACAGAACAGGTGTGGGGGCTGCTGGCTTTTTATGCGCTATTCTCATAGATCTCCCCAGGCTGGCGTGTGGAATTGGGGTGCATGGCAGGGATGGCTCCTTCTGGGCTGCTCCCCTGTCCCTGCCTTCTGATTTCCAGGTGCTGGAGCAGGCTGGCTCCATTGCCCTGGAGAGGAGCTGTGGGTGGTGGGAGGCAGCGCTTGGGAAGGAGTCGGTGCCTCCACGCCACGGAGGAACTCCCCAGCCCAACTCTCTCAGTCACGTTCTTCTTCCTACAGACCGGAGCTGTAAGATGTGGAACTTGGTGACGGGTCAGGAAATTGCTTCCCTCAAGGGTCACTCAAATAATGTCGTTTCCATCAAGTACTGCAGCCACACGGGGTTGGTGTTCACCGTGTCCACGTCGTACATCAAAGTGTGGGATATCCGGGACTCAGCGCACTGCATCCGCACCCTGACGTATGTAGTGGGAAGAGTGGCTGTGGGGGACTGTGAGCAGCTCTGGCTTTGCAGAAGATGGTGTGAGGAACTCCTGGGGCCCCACAGGCTGGAAACAGAGCCCAGCTGTTTTAGGATCAGTGCCTACAGCTGTAGGAAACAGGGAGGCTTAGGGAGATCTTGGAATGGAATCTGTGGGGACCCTCTGCATCAAAGGCTCAAAGGAAAGGACCTGGAAGTGGTTTTCAGCCCTTCCTGGGGGTGGCCAAGAGCACCAGCAAGAAGGGATGGGGATTTTCTTTTTTGGTTCAACTAATATGCCACAGGAAGACGACCACATTAACCCAGCTGTATTTGTTGTTGTTGTTTATCTACAGCATGAAGCATTTCACTTGGAAAGTCTCTGCTGCCACTCATCGTACAACAGACTTAAAGCACAGCACTTGGCACCTAGCAGTGCTGTGAAGGGATGGAAAGGCAGCGCATCATTGTGCTGAGGGCCAAGAGACGGTTCAGACAACAGAAGCATTTGTCCACATTTCTGACATGAAGGCTGTCGCCTCCCGATCCGGCGACAAATCAAGGCTGCTGTGTGAAAGTACCGTGCCTCCGCACACGGGAACAGACGGGACTCACACACAGTGTGTAACACCGAATGTACCAGCTTAATGCCACGCCACAAACCTACCCAATGCCCAACAGGGGGGACTAGTCAATGCTGCTCATCAGCCATCAACCCCAGATGCTGGAGAAGGCAGACCATGTTGTGGTGCTGGAGCATGACACGATGGCTGAGATGGGGACACCCACCGAACTGAGGACCCGCAATGGACCCTTGTAAGAGGCCATGCTTTTTACATTACTGTCTCAAAGTTTGCTGAAATGGACAAGTTCAGGCAAGTCCTGACCAAGGTTCCAGGACTGAGACACACAGGAACCAAGGTTCGAGAAATCCCTTTGTTTAGGAGATGGACAAGTCGGGGAGCTACCAAAGGGAGATAAGATACTGATTAATGGCCCTTAAGTGGTCTTTTGTGTTGGCCTATCTCAAGGAAGATGGCCATCTCTGAGGACTAATGTCCCTCAAGTGGTCTTCCATGTTGGCCCATCTCAAGGAAGATTGACAACTCTGAGGAAATCACAGGACTCTGACCTGAGCGGTCCCGAAATGTCTCGAAGGCTGGAAAGAAGGATAAAAAGGGCACGGACAAACCCCAAATTTGAGGTTTTTTGACACCAGATGCCTCACTATGGAAACAAGGATGTTTTCTGTCATCAGATGCCTCTCTACGCGAGCGCCTGCATGCTGAAGAAGATGCCTGCATGCTGAAGGACCTTTGTGGGCATCTAGGTATCTGACCTCAGATTCCTCCACCGTTGTCCTACTGCTGCCTATTATCTCTTCTGGGATTGCTGCTCGAGACTCTGCTCTGAGGGACCTCGCTGCCCAAGACTCCACTTCCTCAGACCTCGCTATTCTGACCATCTTCTCTGCGTTTCATCGATCTGTGGCCTGCTACTTCGCTGCTGCTCTCCCCTACGCTTATTTTGCCCCGGACCAACGTTAACAACGTGCTATGGGACGCTGCTGCATTCAGGAGGTGACTATTCCCCACTGTAACGTAATTCTTGCTCTTTTCTACCTTTTTCTATCGCCTACTTTCCCTTCCCCATCACCCTAATTTTGGCATTTGTCCCTCTCCCTTCCCCATCTCCTCAACTGTCTATTATTTCCAATAAACTGGAATCAACTGTCTATTATTTCCAATAAACTGGAATCAACTGTCTATTATTTCCAATAAACTGGAATGTATTTCCAATAAACGGATCAACATTTGAATGTTCTTCTTCTTAATCTCACCCGGGCATAACATATCAAAAGAACCTTTGCCTCACTCCTAAATTGAAGCGAGACAACCCTACAGCCGGCTGCTGCAGCACTGAGGACCACAGGGCAGCTGGAGTGGGATGCGATGGGACATGGGGAGCTGTGGCTGTCTCCGCTCCCCGCTGCAGGATGGGAAGAGTGGGATGCTCTGGGATTTGTATGGAATAAAGTGGAGATGTTTTGTAGAGGAGCAGGTTGGGATGGGGGGTGTGGGCAGCTCAGCCTCAGTGCATGGTTGGTTATGGAAGCTGGGTGTCTGCCCTCAGAATGTGGCTGTGGCAGCACTGTGGGTTATGGGGGGGAAGCACAGCTCAGCCCAATACTAGATGAACTTTCCAGTCATGTCTTCATGCCAAAGCGGTGCAGATAGCACAGGGAGTGCAAAGGGGAGGAGGAGAGCAGCAGTGTGAAATGGAGCAATGGGCAAAGAGTGTGGGGTGGGGGGAGGAGGGATGAGGAGAGGTCCCCTCATCCACCCCAACCCTGAGCACAGCACAGAGCAGAATGCAGGCAGGCTGAGCACAGAACAGCCCGACACTTTATTTCACAAGAAACAGCACAGGAAAAGCATAACAGCATAGGAAGCAGAGGGAGATGTGAGAGGTAGAGGGGATGGGGCTGTGTTCATCACCGACCCCAAATGCTCGTGTGGCCAGTTTGCCCCTTGCAGGCTGAAGCACAGCACTCAGACGGTTTGGTTACTTCCTGTGTGAAGAAGAAGAGATGGTGTCCCATAGGGCCACGTTCACATCCCAGCCCTCAGCTCCCTGCAGAGTCCCAGCCCAGCCCTGGTGCAGCACCACAAGGAGCACAAGGAGCACAGGGACCCCTTCCAACCCCCAGCCCCACACCGCAGCTGTGCTCGAGTTGCTGCTTCCACCTTCCTGGCCTGTAAGGTAAGAAGAGCCATTGTCTCAGCCCAGTTTGTAGGAGGGAGGCAAGGTTCTTTGATATGCGTATACCTGGTGCGGGAGTAAGAAACAACGGTTCAAACATTGGTCCGACCAGTTTATTACAAGACTTTATCAGGGAGATGGGGAAGGGGAGGACGGACGCTATTATGGTGTAGGGTGATGGGGAAGGGAATGCAGTAAAAATATGAAATAGAAGCAAGGAGTCTCTGTAGGAAGCAAGAGGGAGATATTCACCACCATGGATCCATCGAGGTTTGTAGTTCAGTCATTGGTCTTCAGTCGTGGTGGGTCGTCAGGCGTTGTTCTGTTAATGGTGACCACGATGACAATTTCCAATGGTAGCACCAACTTATTTATATGTCCAAAGTGGTCAAGTCAGCTCTTTGGAGTGACAGCTCAAATCCAAAGTAGTTGAGTCAGCACTCCTTGGAATGGAAGCTTCTGGCTCTGGGATCTTAGCAGAAATTCCTTTGTTCCCATCTTCTGAGCCTTGCCAGCAGATAAGAGGGAGCAGGGATACCCATCCGCATCCTGTTTTTCACAGGGCACGATGGCTTCATTACCCAGATTTCCCACACCAAGCTGGAGCTATTTAGTCCCGGGCCAGATCGTCCGCTCATAAACAGTCCTGAGCACTCTTCTGGAGGCAAACAGCTCTGAAGGAAGGTGCTTTCAAATATTCAAATACCCAAAAAGTGATATTGATTGTCACACGGTAGCACCCATTACTTGCCACTTCAATAAATCATTGAGAGTCTTCTCACAAGAAACACCTCAGGAAGCAAGCTTGGAGCCAGAAAACAAGGAAGGACTCTCACAGCCATGAGCCCCAGCCCTGTTCATGCTGTGGGGCATGGAGCAGCTTTGAGCACCAGGAAGGGGAACCCTGGGAGAAATCGGGGACCTCAATGCTGCCCTGGCACTGGGCAGAGGTGGGGGACAGCGCTGCCCTCATCACTCACTGGGCACCGTGTTGTAGCCTTTCTCCTTCTTCCCTGCAGACAGAGAGATGCATCAGCACAGGTTCACATCACAGCCAGGCTGAGGGCTCCTGAGGGAGCCTCAAATCCCCCCACAGCCCCCACTGTCCTCCTACACCCCTCCACTTTTACCTGCATGGCGTCTGTAGATGATGAATCCAACGCCAGCCATGATGGCAATGGCCACAACGGCGACAACCACCCCCACCACGTTGGGCACCAGGCTGGACTGTGACTGCTCTGGGGGAAGGCAGGGCTGTCAGCAGGGGAAGGGGCAGCCCAGAGCCCCCCAGCCCCACATCCCCTCACTCACCTCATGAGTAGAGGCTGGGCTGGGGCAGGCTGGCGTGCTCCACGCAGCACTGGTACTTGTCCCCGTGCGGGGCACGTACCTCCGACCGGAGCTGTTGTAGTGCACGAAGATTTCGCCATCCACGTACCCCACTTCAAAGAACCAGGGCTGCTCGGGGCCGGAATCCGTCATCCCTATTTCCAAGTACCGCATGGAGTGGAGCTCTGCGGGGTCGGAGCGCGGCGACCCCCCCTTTTTTATTAATTAGCAAGCTACTGCCTATAGAATAACAACACTACTTATATTAATAACATAACCATTATAACTCAATCAAGACCTCGATTGACAATCCTCTAGAAGTGAAAAAAGAGACAAGTCAAACACAGATAACAACATTACTGTTAAACCTACTAAAAAGAACAAACTCGTTTGCTCTGCAACCTAAGTTTCTGCAACCTGGAAATAAATCCATGAGGGTCCCATTGTGTTCACATGTAACTAGTTAGGAAAAGTCTTCAACTTTCATATACTCTGATATATTGATTTTTAATGGCCACTAAAATTTGTGCAACAAATGCTTTTAGGATGCTCATAACCATGCCTTTGAGCTAATAATTGATAATTGAACTTTATGAAGTTGCATGTCAGATAGAACCAGTTTTAGAGGACAAATGTGCTGGAGTATCACTAGGGGCATTATTACTTATTGACCCTTGAGAAACAGCAAACCGTGTTGGTGGTGGCTGCGACAGGCGGTGCCAGCAGGGCCTTCCCTGCTTCAAAGTGCACCTTTCCTCTCTCACCCATCACAGATTCTCTCCTGCATTCAGGGTCTGAAGGATTTCTTCCAGTTGTACACCATATCCGCATGGCCAGTGCGTGATACAGAGCCCAAGTGGAACAGCTGCCTGGAAAACAGAATAAACTATCAAATTTAGTTCTATTAGTATGCACTTTTGTCTCAAGTGATGCATGGTCATATTTTTAAAATCCCAATTAGTTGGGTGTAAGAGACGTATCCATTCTACAATACAGGGTCATCCCTTTGCCTGGGATTCCTTTCCAGGTTTTGTCTTTGCAAATTAAGAAAAGCTAATTAATAGGCTAATAACATCATGAGTGAGCAGTACTAACATACTAAAAGAGCTATTCCCATAGATTACAGCACTGATTACATCAAATCCTTTCTTTAACACACATTTGATCTATGGATAATGCCTAAAATTCTAATTCTTAGAACTGCATTGGTAACAGAAAATCACACACTATGTCAAACCATTACTAATATTATTTATAACACCGCAAGTTACAAAGCAATTCCACTAGGAAAGAAACACACAAACACAGTTATTATAAAGGCTGGATGCTATTTTCTGCCTTGAGATGAGACCAACAACGTATTCTGGTGGTGTTAGTAACAACTGCACAAGATTAGAAGTGTCTAGTGTCATATGAGTATCCTCAGTGAAAATCCATTGAATGATTTGCTTAGAAGCTTCAGATCGTATCCCATAGTCAGTCACAGTCTTACCAGCCTGCTGTAACAATTTCCAATGATGCACTTCCCACCGAGCAGCTCCCTGCTGATCGTCTATCAGCGGGCAAGCGAGCTGAAACACAGCTTGACACGGTCCCTCCAATATCATGTCTCTAATGACTCCAGACCAACGCAAAGGTGGAGGATCGCTACATGTGGGGGGGAATCGCATAGACAGGGGCTGTAAAGACATCGGTGAAACGCTCAAAGAGACTGATGCCTCCTTCATACACAGTTCTAAGTCCTGCAGCTCCTCAGTTAATGTTTTATTATGTTCCTCCAACGCTTTCTCATTCCCACCATTATCCGAGTCGCTTTCACTCTCAGGAGCTTCTTGCTGCTCTGCACACCCCTCAGCCCCCCCCCCCACCGCACCTTCCTCACCAGCCAAAACCGGATCTGCCAGAGACGTTGAAGAGGTCGAGGACGGGGGATTATTCGGGGCTTCTGCGGCAGCCCTGACTTGTGAGGCTGATGAGCAAACGGAGTACGAAACTCCTGGTAACAGGGAGTCAAGTTCTGACCTTGACTGAGCACTAGGTTCGGATAGAGCTTGTACCACAGCAGCAGCGAACTGCCGCTCGGATTGCATATTCTTCAGTGTATTTATTTTGTATTCCTTATTTTTGGAGATAACAAAGTCCCACATATGGTCGACTATTTCTCGACATTCGGCTACAGTGAACATCAGTGCCACCTCCTGAAGGTGTCCATTCATATGAGCCCATTTTACCAGCTCGGATATGCATTTAGGAGATACCTGCTCCCCTCTCTTAGAGAGAATACATTTGAGCAGTTCCTCCACAGCTTCCCACAACATCGTGGCTTGCAGAGAACGGGATGGTACCCCGATGAGAGGTGAGTGCCAACCCCCCCCCCCAGTTCTTTATTGCCCCCGCACCGCGCTGTTAGAGAGGGGAGGTTCTTTGTTCCTTCTCTCCCCGGGTTTGTTCCCGCTGTCACCGAGTGAGCTCTAGAGAGAACTCCGTGACACAAACTCATTGCAAAGTCTAAGCTAGAAGAAGCGTCACCTCAGTGTATCCCAGAAAAAGAACAGCGTTGAGATTTTAATTGGTTTTGGTTTTTTGTTTTATTGAGGGTGGGTTGTTTTTTGTTGTTTTTTTAGGGTTTTTTTGGGGTTTTTTGGTCTTTTTTTTTTGGGGGGGGGTAGGGGGGTGCGAGGGGAAGGGAGAGGGAGGGGACAGTTGTTTGGTTGTTTTTCATATACAATAAAGCTATGCAGTTCCGCTGTCAGTCGCCTCAGAGAGTTCCCGAAGGAGCTCAACCACATTCTGCTCAACATCGAGTTGTTCCATTGAGTGGAACAATGGTAGTCTTGCAGATGGAGCAATGCAGGAATTCTGACAGGATCTCCAGGTGTATCCAGTTCATCATCTGAAAGCTCCGCAACCAAATTGGAAGGGACCAGTCCTCTTGTGCCATCTGTCAGCTCTCCCTGAAACCAGCCATTCTCACCCACATCTCCAAAGACACTACGCATTGTCCGGCAGTCAGAGGAAGCTCGTTTTCTGGGTCCTCATTAGGACCCTCAACAGGAATGTAGCTGTGTCGAGCTAAGAATCTTCAAACTGCTGGTGATACCTGTCCTGGAGAATGCAGGATGAAGGACAAAAGCTCTGCTCTCACATTCAGGGCCATCCTCTGACAGAAGGCAGCACTCAGGACTGTTCCCAAGGATCTCTTTCATGGCTTTGAGTTCAAGCTCCAGGTCTTCCAGATGACCTTGAAGACTTCTGGCCTCTTCAATGGCAGAATGGAACGGACTGGAGCTATTACAGAGACTCTTGTTTGACTGGGTCAGAGTCTGTCTCGTTGCCTTCCCCAGCTCCATCTGCTGCTTCTGCTGCTCTCTTTTCCCTCTTGCACGCTCTGTGAGAATGAGTTTCAGAAAGCACTACTCACTGACAGGAAATAAGGGGAAACTTGAAAGACTTTGCAACCTGAGTCCTGGCAGTGTACTGCCAGCGGCTGATTTGGCCGTCCAGGATCCTGGCACCACAAATGCTTCATTGCCAAATGCAGCAATAAGGTGTTCTGGGGAAAGGCCAACTCACAGGTAGTTTTTGAGCACCCATATCACAGTACCAACGGCCAGCACCTGCGCAGGCAGCAGCATCGCTGAGACCGTCACCGGAATGCGGCGCTTCCGCACAGATCTGTGAGCAGCAGCCTCTGTGCTTTTGCCTGTGTTCATCCCTGGAAGAAATGAGACAATGTCCCACGTTACCTTCAGCTGCGCTACAGATAATCTCTCAGTGTGCTTCATGGACCCAAGAGGTCATTTTGTCAGTGGGTGCCTCCGTCTCTGGTGCCGAAGCACCGGAGGACAAGAAGGATTGCTTCCACCTCTCGTTGGGTACGAAGAGGCTGCACAGGCACTACCCGTGTCCTCCTCTGGGCCGAGAGCTGGGGCTGTACTCTGGGGTCTGGGCTTGGTCTGTGGGGAGAGCTACAGAGCAGAATCCCTCATGCTTTTCCTGGCATGCGTGTCCTGAGCTCTCCTGTGGGACGCCCCCCAGGCTGAAGGTCAGGCTTCAGCCAGCACAGGGCACAGCCAGAGCCAGCCCAGGGGAGAAACACTCCTGCTTCTTTTACATGTGCTCTATGCTCACACGCTCAGGTCTGGCTGCTGACCTGGTGTGCAAGAGCTGGCAGCAAGAGCCTGCAGGCACGCAGTGACTCTGGTTTGTGACACCGTATGATCATGGGACAGAAATTACCTGGCATGCTGGTTGGTGCTGCCTGCATTCCTCTGTCCGGGATGGGCAGTGTGGGATATCCATCTTCCTGGAGTGCATCCGGGACCGGCAGTGTGGGATATCCACCTTCCTGGAGTGCATCCCGCTCACTTTGTTGGTCCGTTCCTTTAGAAAGAAAGCAGGGCAGTAGGAGTGGGATGTCACGTGCCCTCATCAAAAACCGAGCTTCTCCAATCCCGAGCTCAGGTAAAGTCCAGGCCCCCCACCCCCAAGTACACTGTGAGCCCCTCTGTTACCCAAAGGCATTTGGGCCCTCCCAGCTATTGGACAATGCTGACTCCCTCACACCTCTTGAGGAATCAGCTCCTGTGCAAGGCCCTCACATTCTGTGCTGTCACCAGCCCATCACAGCCAGGTAGCTGCAGGCTGAAATCCAAGCTCTAACACACAGTCCAAGCCTTCAGAATTAGCATCTCCACCTCATTTCCAGCATTAGCAAAGGCAGCCAACCCTGCTCGGGATGCTCCTCCTGCCTTGAACTTGCTCAGCTGCACGGAGGGCTTTGGATGAACAGAAGCACAGCGCTTGCCACTTGCTGCCATCTGGGTGCCAACGACTGCACAAAGCAGCTCTGACAAGTAATGGTTGTGCTGGGGGAGCAGCTGCCTCTGGGTCTTGGCTGGATGCAGACCATCTGGCAGCAGACCAGCTCTGGTGCTTGACAGCACCTGCAAGGTGATACATGGAACACGGCTGCAGCACGGCTCTGACCCATTCCTTCCTGCTGTGCAGGCTACAGCCTGCCCACACCTGCATATCACACCTCAGCTTCCCAGGTCCCACAGCGAACAGACTGAAGTATACCCACCACGCTCTGCCTTCTCCATTTCCTTCAGCAGTTGCTTCAGGAGACGGGATGAGCCCTGAGAGTATTTTCCTCGTTTGTATTCATCCTCTTCTCTTTCCGGACCTTAACAGAATGTATGAAGTTAAATATCATGTGCATGAAGTTTTGAAGATCAGCGGCGAGTCAGACAAGTCAGTGAAGACAGAGTACTCACTGCTGGGATTCCAGCTGGGCTCCAGCACAGGAGGAAACCGATGACCGGGCAGGGCCCACACTGGGGGCACTTCTGCAACCAAAGACCCATGAAAAGTTTCAGTCACACACTACAGCATCAACTGAGTAGCAGAGCGTACAGGGGACTGTGCCATGAAATGGCACTGAAACGGGCAGCAAAAGCTCTCTAAAGAATTTCAAAGCTATGACGTACCTGCGCGATCCGACAGAGTTTCAGTTCCAGATCTCAGAGAGGAAGCTGGATCAACTCCTCTAATCAAATCTGCAAATGAACACAGGACAAAGCAACTGCTACTGAGCATCCCTTCAGCCACAAGGTCACAGGATGCAATTAAAGCCAGGGATTCCTTCACAACACTATTCTCTCCCTTCCGCACAGGGAAACAAGGGGCCTGGGAGAGCAGGAAGGATGCAGATAAGGAGTGAGACCTCACGGAAGTCATCAGGCAAGGAGGAGAATAGATGTTGTAAATACCAGAAGAGGAGTTGCATCCCCCTGATAAGAACAAGAGGGGGTCTGCATGCTAAACAACTATTGAATATGTATCAGAATTCCGAGAAATCATTGACTATGTATGAGATGTACCTATATCTGTGTCACGATTTTACAAGTCCATGTGCAAGTTTGGTGGAGCTATCCCCCTTGCACCCAGCACTGGAATAAACATACCTGCTTTATAACCCATCTATGTGTTATAGAGTTTGATTCCGCAAGTCACTTACACCCCATATTTTCCCTAACAGCCACACTGGGTTATCTGGATTCGTTACATTTATCCATTGTTGCTGGCAGATGTTTCTCTCTCTCTCTCTGTCTTTAATCCCCACACAGCCCATCTTCCCAACTGTGGGTTTCGGTTAGGAGGTATGCACCCATAGGGTCCATGCCCTACTTGTAGATATTTATCCTGCCCAGCCCCAGGTGCCCAATTTGAGGCAATAGTTGCACATCCCTAATAGGCACAGTAATATGAGCCTGGGTGGTTACAGTATCCCCTCCCTAGGTTTGAGCTTAGGCAAAAATAGTAACCCTTTTGGTTTAGACTGGGCTGTATAGGTACCAGGTCCCACAGGGATGTAAGGAAGCTTGGTGTGGGTGGCGTTGTGCTGCTATACAAAATGTGATCACTGTGAGAATCCCCACGTACCAATGGATACCCCTAAGGCCCATCTTTCCCCACAATTCACTCCTCTGCCTCACTCGTCAACTGGGTTGCAACCAGCTACGAGGGGTTTTTTTAGTTCTTCTCAGCAGCAGTAGTGTTCTTCAGGGGAAGCCTTTACCTGGAATACCCATTGGGCTTGTCGCATTGTGAGTTTCAGGTCGTCACTCCCGGGAGCTACCTCCCACTTCTCGTCACCGATGGGTCCTTTAACACGGCTGGCATGAGTCCATCCTCTCTCTGCGGTTCGAATAGCTGTTTCTGCAGTAAATAAAACAACATAGGGACCTTCCCCTTGTGGTGTTAGTGTAGCTTCTTTCCAAGTTTTTATTAGGACCCCATCCCCCGGCTGTATCCTATGGATTGCTATCTCCAATGGGGACTGCTGTGCAATCAGATCCTTCTTGTAGTTCCTTGCACCCACTCATTAATTGTATAAGATTTTAATTGATCATCTTGTAAATGGGGGTGACCAAGAGGTATTTCAAGATTATAGGGCATACCATACAGCATTTCAAAAGGTGAAATTCCCAGATCAGTTCTGGGCTTCACACATATATTTAACAGAGCTAACAGCAAGCATTTTATCCAAGATGTCTTAGTTCCTATCATTAATTTTCTAAGTTGTTTTTTAATTTCCCCATTCATTCGTTCTACTTTACCAGAGCTCTGAGGGTGCCAAGGAGTATGATATTCCCATTTAATCCTTAGAATTTTCATTGTGTCACGTGTAACCTTTGACACAAAATGAGCTCCCCTGTCAGAATCTATTGCTTCTCTAATTCCATATCGAGGAATTATATTTTCTAATAGTACCTTCACTACTGTTTGTGCTGTAGCCCTTGCCATAGGGAATGCCTCAACATAGTTTGTAAGATGGTCTACAATCACTAATAAATATTTATATCTCCCAGTTTTAGGGAGTTCAGTAAAGTCCAACTGGATCCTTGCGAAGGGTCGATAAGCCAATTCTCGCCCTCCTGGGATTCTTTTTCTCATATTCTTTGCATTCACCCTCCAGCAAGTCATATGTCCATTAACAATCCCCTTTGCTATGTTATATACCCCTGTACACATAGAATTATTGGCAAACTGATCCACTAAGGCCTGAGTACCCCAATGTAACGTGGAACCTCCGTAACACCCTCATAGCTACTGATTTTGGGGTTTCCCTTCGTAACACGGCGCCTGGTGGCCGCTGTGCTCGGGAGAATAAAAGCAGCTCGGACCGCCCCGCCCGCACGGGACCCAAGCCGCCCGGCGACCCATCAGGACGGCCTGGACCCGGAAGCGGACCGGACCGGCGGCGGACCGGCGCCGCGGGGAGAGTGCGGGTAAAGGAGAGAGGGGAAGGTCGGGTCTGTGCTCCCGGCCCCCTGGCAGACGGGGCCGTGGGTTCAGGTGGGGTTATGTAGGGCGGTGGTGACACTGGGACTTCTAAATCCCTTCTCCTCCCGCCCTCCTTTTTCTTTTAGGTGATATAAATGCCTCCTCGGCTCTGAGGCTATCCAGAGGTGGGCAGACTCACTTTCCTCTGAACTAAAAGACTCCTTAGCATTTACACAGAGGATAAGGGCCTGACATACCCAGTCCTTAGAGGAGCCAAAAAGGGGCCAACATACACTCTCCCCTTTTATGGCCTTATTGCCCCATACTTCTACACAATAATGAATCATTTTAACTTTACTTTTTCCCCGCCTAGAAGGGGAATCATTCCAATTCTTAATCATGAGTCCCAATGGACTGTCTGGGGAATACAGGGTATACCTATAACCTCACCACTAGTTGTCCCATCTTCCTGCAGCACCTTCACACACACACACACACACACTCACGCACACACACACGCACATACATACGCACGCACACACACACAAATGCACATGCACACACACACACACGCACACGCACACGCACGCACACACGCACATATGCACACACGCACACACACACACACGCACACACACACACTCACGCACACACACACGCACATACAGACGCACGCACACACACACACGCACACGCGCACACACACATGCACACGCACGCACACACACACACGCGCACATGAACACGCACACACGCACACACACGCACGCAAACACACACGTACACACACACACATGCACGCACGCACACACACGCACATACACACACACACACACATGCACGCACACACACGCACGCACTCACGCACACGCACACATGCACACACACACATATACACACACGCACACACACGCATACACACACACACACACGCACACACACACACACACGCACACACACACACACACGCACACACACACACACTCACACACACACACACACTCACACACACACACACACACACGCACACACACACACACACACACACACACGCTCACACACACACACACACACACACACACACACACACACACGCACACACACACGCTTCCCCCTTTTCGTGGCCCGGTCCCTCGCGGGATGTGGGAACCGCACTACCGACGGGTCCGCACTCGCTTCGCCCGCAATTGGACGTCTCAGTCGTTGTGCCCCGGGGAACCCAACCCAACCGAACGGCTTCACCGGCCTATACTTACCCACCCCGTGGGTCTTCGTTCGGCCTTCGTGCACAAAGATTACTAGGGGTTAACCGGTTTGCTTGTGCCCTTATTTTAGGTTCGTCGGTGAAGGGTTTGAGGAGCAGTTTCCCCGTCGCCAGGTGCCTTCGTTCCCCGTCCCGAGCTCGTCCAATCCGGAGCCGGTGGGGGCGGAGCGGCGTAACCAGGAGCGGGGAGGGCAGGAGCCGCGAAAAAAAAAGCGAGAAAGCGGGAGCCGAGGGGCGGTTACAAAACCCGGCAGCCCGCTCGACCCCGGTCCCGCACAGCCCCCACCCCCAGCAACATCCCCCCAAACATTGACAAACTGTGACACCCCACACAATGAACAAACGTTTACAAACTGTGACACCCCACACAATGAACAAACGTTTACAAACTGTGACACCCCACACAATGAACAAACGTTTACAAACTTCTTACAATAGGACCCCAAAGGGGTCCATCAGCCCCCTGCCGGGCCCCCCCGTGCCCCCATGAGGTGCCCCCCACCCAACGCTCCCCCGGTGCCAGCCCCACCCCACAGCAGCACCACCGACCCCACACGGCAGCAGCCCCAGACGCCGCCGCCCCACAGGGCAGGCGAGGAGGGTCCAATGGGGGGGGTCGGGGGATAAAGGAGGTGGGGGACGGGGCTGGGGGGGGAATGGAGCACGGACGGCAACGGGAGCACGGCCCTATAGGGGAGCATGGATGGCTATGGGATCAGGGCCCTATAAGGGATCACGGCCCTATATGGGAGCCGTGGTGCGACTCCATGGGGCTGCCGGCCCTGCTGAGGGCTCTGCTGCGGGAACGGAACCATAGGACCGAACTGAACGGAACGGACCGAGCCGGGATGGGACAGAACCGAGCGGACCAAACCGGGACGGCAGGTATGGGAATGGGGGGGGGGGCAACGGCAGGAGGGGGCAATGTGACCGGGGGGTCACCTGGGGTCAGTGTCACTGGGGTCACCATACTGTGGGGGTGTCCCCATCCCTGGTCGCCATTTGCCATGTTCCACCATGTCTGTGTGTGTCCCCAGGTGTGTCGGTGTCACCACGGCTCAGCACAGCGTCAGCAGGACCTCCCTTATCAGCAGGACCCCCCCCATCCCCCCATCCCGCCTTATCACCATGTCCCCCCCTATCACCACCAAGCCCCTCCTTCTCACTATCACGACCCACTATCGCACCACCACAGCGCCCCCTGTCGGCCCGCCCCCCCTTATCAGCCCGCCCCCGTTTCCCGTCCCCGTTCTGCCCGTTCTGCCGCCGTAACGGGGAGTCCCGCGCGGTGTGGAGCAGCCACGCTCTGAAGGACGCGCGTGGCCGCGTGCTGTGCCCCATCCTGCGGCGCTACGTGTGTCCGCAGTGCGGCGCCACGCGGGACAACGCGCACACCAGGAGGTTCTGCCCGCTCACCCCGGCGTCATATCGCTCTGTGTATGCACCGAGAGCACGGGGACACGGGGACGGCGGTGACTGATAGCAGGTAATGGGGTATGGGGTTATAGGGGCTATTAGGTGATGGGCTTGTGGGTTATCGGGTTATTTATGGGGTTGTGGGGGTTATGGGGTTATTTATGGGGCTATGGGGTTGGCTATGGGGTTATGGGGTTATTGGGGTTTGGGGTTGTGGGGTTATAAGGGGTTATGGGCTATAGGGGTTATGGGGTTGGCCACCACATATTGTACTGTGTGTGTCGGGGCAGTTGTGGTGGTGATGATGTTAATTAAGGCCGTAATTACTAATTACTATTACTAATAACGCACTCTGTGTCATCCCCAGGCTGTGCTGAGCGCAATGTGGGACAGAAGGCAGCAGCTGGGCACCAACTGTGCACCATCATTAGTGCACTATCACTTGTGCACCATCATTTGTACACCATCAGCTTTGCACCACCGCTCGTGCACCATCATCTTTACACCATCACTTTACACCTTCAGTTGTGCATCATCACTTGTGCACCATACCTTTGCACCATCACTTTGCACCACTACTTTGTACCATCATTTGTACAACATCACTTGTGCACCATCACTTTGCAGCATCCCTTTGCACCTTCAGTTGTGCACCACCACTTTGCACCATCACTTGTGCACCATCAGCTTTACACCCCCACTTTACACCCCCACTTTACACCCCCACTCTGCACCAGGAGCAGAGCTCAGCAGCTGTTCCCTGTTGTGTTGTTGTGTTATTGTGTAGTTGTGTTGTTCCAGCCCTGCTCGCACTCGTGTGTTTATTGCACCATTATGGGCTTTTTTCCCCCAATAAAGCCCCACTCACAGCTGCAGCTTCATCCTGGCTCGTCCCCCTCCATCTTCCTCCTCCTCTTCCTGCTGTTGTTCACCCCCCGGCTCCGCTCACGACGGAGCCGCAGCAGCGACTCCAGGGCACGATGGGTGCTCATCACACGGCGGCTGTAGGATAATGGGACCCCATAGGGGATAATGAGACCCCATAGAGACCAATGAGACCCCATAGGGGGCAATGAGAGTCCCCATAAGGGACAGTGAGACCCCATAGGGGATAGTGAGACCCCTATAGGGCACGATGGGCGCTCATCACACGGCGGCTGCAGGGACAATGAGACCCCATAGGGGACAGTGAGACCCCATAGAGACCAATGAGACCCCATAGGGGATAATGAGAGCCCACAGGGGATAGTGAGATCCCACAGGGGACAGTGAGACCACACAGGGGACAGTGAGACCCCATAAGTGCCAATGGGACCCTAACCCTAACCCCCCCCCCAGCACTCACTTGAGGTTGGACAGCTCGAGGATCAGCCCCCCCAGCACCGCAGACGCATCCTCACGTGGTGCCACCTCATTCCTGGGGGTCAAAGGGGGTGAAAATAGCACCAATCCGGGGCTTTTTAAGCCCAAAATGAGCTCTGGGTTCTGGTGGGGGGAGGGGGGTCCAACCTGGGGGTGCAGCTGGGTGAGGCCGGGTCCCCATCGGCGTCCACAGGGCACAGAGGGGCTGCAGGCTGGGAGGGGGTGGGGGGCTGGGGGGGAAATGGGGTGAAATGGGGGCAACTGGGGATGAACTGGGGGGAACTGGGATGAACTGGGGTGAATGAGGGTGAATGGGGGGGGATTGGGGGATATGAGAGTGACTTGGGGGGGGACTGGGGTGATGTGGGGTGAATTGGGGTGAATGGGGGAGAATTGGGGGGGTCTGAGAGTGACGGGGGGGAACTGGGATGAACTGGGGTGAATGGGGACAAATTGGGGGGGATTGGGGGAACTGAGGGTGACTTGGGGGGGGACTGGGGTGAACTGGGGTGAATTGGGGGGGATTGGGGGGATCTAAGAGTGACTTGGGGGGGAATTGGTGTGACTTGGGATGATTTGGGGGTGAATGGGGGGGAACTGGGGTGAACTGGGGCACCAAGGGCTGAACTGGGGGGAACTGGGATGAAATGGGGTGAACTGGGGGGATCTGAGGGTGACTTGGGGGGGAACTGAGATGATTTGGGGTGAATGGGGGCAAATTGAGGGGGACTGGGGGATATGAGAGTGACCTGAGGGGGGACTGGGATGAATTTGGGTGATTTGGGGGTGAATGGCGGAGAACTGGGGTGAACTGGGGTAAGTTGGAGTGATTTGGGGTGAACTGGGGTAAATTGGGGCAATCTAGAGTGGAATGGGGGGTAAACTGGGGTGAACTGGAGCTCTATGGGGTGAAGTGGGACAATGTGGGGTGCAGTGGGGTGCTATGGGGCTGTTCCCTATGGGTTCTCATAGTACTCTGGCATTACCTGCAGCAGCTCGGTGTCCCCCCCTGGCACCCCACTGTGCTCCGGTGCTGAGATGTGGGGCAGCCCCACAGTGCCAGCCCCATAGCGCTCCTCACGCTCTGCCCCACAAGTGGGCTCCACTTTGGCTGCCCACTCCCCCTCCAATGGCTCTTTGGTGGCCTCAATGCATTCTGTGCCCCCATCGGTGTCACTATGGGGCTGTGGGGTGCTATGGGGCTGTAGGTCCCCCATATCAGGGCTGTTCTGGTCCTCCTGCTGCTCGCAGCCATCCATCCCATCCTGGAACAACCCCCCCCATAACCTGTGTGCTCCCTGCCCCATAGCCATGGGGAGCTGTGGGGTGATGCTGGGGGGGCAGAGGCCCTGTCCTACCTGTGCCAATGGGGCCGCTGTGGGGCTGAGCTCCTCCATCACGCTGAGCTGTGGGGTGGCTGCTGGGCCTCCGTTATCAGAGCGGCTGGGAACCAAACAGACCCCAAACCCCATCAGCTGGGGGTCACCAGGACCCATTGCTGGCCCCAGGCCCCATTCCTACCTCCAGCCCCCCCTCTGCCCCCCACCCTCCCATTTCCCCCCATTACCTCTCTGTTCCATCTCCATGCACTGAGTCCATCCCTCCGCCATTGTCCAGAGCGTCGCCTCCAATCATGGCCCCCATACTGATGTCCTCCATATTGGTGTCCCCCCCATTTATGTCTCCCCCATTGCTGTCCCCCATATTGCTGTCTCCCCCCTTGGTGTCCCCCATATTAGTGTCCCCTCCACTTACATACCTCTCATTGCTGCCCCCTCTATTGGTGTCCCCCCCATTTCTGTCCCTCTCCTTGATGTCCCCTCCATTGATGTCCCCCTCATTGGTGTCCCCCATATTGCTGCCCCCTCCATTAGTTTCCTCTTCCTCGGTGCCCCCCATATTAGTATCCCCCCCCTTGGTGTCCCCTCTATTGATGTCCTCCCCCTTGGTATCCACTCCATTAGTGTCTGCCATATTGGTGTCCACCATACTGGTGTCCCCTCCCTTGCTGTCCCTCCCCTTGGTGTCCCTGTCCCCTCCATTTTTGTCCCCTCCATTGGTGTCCACCATATTGGTGTCCGCCATATTGGTGTTTGCCATATTGGTGTCCCCCCCCTTGGTGTCCCCTCTATTGTTGTCCTCCCCATTGGTGCCCCATCCAATCATGTCCCCCCCCTTGCTGTCCGCCATATTGGTGTCCCCTCCATTGTTTCCCCCCTCATTGGTGTCCCCTCTATTAGTGTACCCTCCATTGATGTCCCCCCCCTTGCTGTCCCCCATATTAGTGTCCCCCCCATTAGTGTCCTCCATATTGCTGTCCACCATATTGCTGCCCACCATATTGCTGTCCCCCATATTGGTGTCCCCTCTATTAGTGTCCCCTCCATTTGTGCCCCCTCCATTGATGTCCCCCCCCTTGCTGTCCACCATATTGTTGTCCCCACTATAGTCGTCCCCCCCCTTGTTGTCTCCCCTCAGTCCTGCCCTGACTTTGACATTGGGGCCATCATGGGGGTCAACACCTGCAAGAGGAACAGCAGCTGCTTGGACGCCATTTTGTGGCCATTTTGAGGCCCTTTGGAAACCATTTTGTGACCATTTGGTGGCCATTTTGAGGCCATTTTGCGGCTGCTTGGAGGCCATTTGGTGGCCATTTTGAGACCGCTTGGAGGCCCATTGGAGGACATTTTGAGACCATTTTAAGGCCATTTTTTGGCCATTTTGAGGCCATTTTAAGTCATTACCTGTGACCTGGCTGCTCCTCCTTTTGCCCATGGCGCCGCTCACCTGAGGGGAACACACGCCCATTGAGCATTATTTCCTCACTATTTCCCCTCAAATCCCCCCTGACCGCCCGGTCTCTCTCACTCCACGTCCCAGAATAACACCGTTATCCCGCTATAACGAAGCCCAATGGCGCCCATCCCGCCCCAAGGCCCTTCCCGGTCCCGCCGCCATTTTGCTTCACCTCAGCTCCCGCCCAACGCCTTCCCGCCTTTTTCACACCGCGCGCTCTGCGCCTGCGCCGCGCGGGGGACGCTGGGAGTTGCAGTCCCCGGAGAGACGTAACGCGGCGCAGCGCGGGGGACACTGGGAGTTGCAGTTCGCGGCGCGCCGTAAAGCGCAGCGGGGTGCGGCGCTTTTGCGACAGCGTCGCCGTAAAGTGCGGAGGTGTTGGCAGCCCCGTAGGAGGAAGCGGTGAGTGGGGACAGACCGGGACCGGGGGGGTCCGATGGGGGGGGATCGAACGGCGGGGTCCAATGGGGGGGGATAGACCGGGGGGGTCCAATGGGGGGGGATAGACCGGGGTGGTCCAATGGGGGGGATCTAATGGGGTGGGGGTCCGATGGGGGGGGTTCAGTGGGGGAGGGGGGGGTACAACGGGGGGATCCAATGGAGGGCGGGGGATTCAATGGGGGGGGGATACAATGAGGGGGGATCTAATGTGGGGGGGGGTCCGATGGGGGGTGTACAACCGGGGGGGTCTGTGCTCTGTCTCAGGCATACAAGCCTGTTGGAAGGAGTGCATTGAGGCTGCAGCGCCCAGATGATAAACCTGAGTTTGCTGTCACCAGCAACCAAGCTTACGGTTAATTTCTGAAACAAGATTAGTGATAGTATTTCCACGCAGCTGGCACAGAAGCTTCTTGGATTACAGTGCTGACAACACACATTCACCAGAGCAAGCAATTACAAAAAAATTTCCCACTCCCACCAGAACTTGAAGGACAGAGACCAATTTAGGTTTCTTCACTCTCACGAAGGGGAGTAAGTAAGAAGGTTCACTCAGTAATTCAACCTTACAGAGGCTACTTAGTAATTCTGTGAATTTAAGGAATTATAAAATGATGGATAAAAATCAGAAGTATTTTGTATTTAAATATATGTATACATTATACAGTTATTCTAATGCGACATCAAATGATTACCATTTTGCCCACAGATGTGAGAACTGTTAAGAGAAAATATACTTGCTTTTAACCACTGTAGATCACCCATGGCACATACCTAAGGACAACATAACAGCTGAAAGCAGTAACTGGGAGAAACACTATACAAAGTATACAGATTGGGCTGCACGTGCGTCAAGTGATTTATTAACACAACGAGGTTGGGGGGGGAAGAAGAATTAAGTTTGATACCTGTTGTCTTCGTTTCTCCTCTTCAATAACAGCTTTGGCTTCTGCCTCTTTTATCTGTCCAGACATACAAAGTGATAAGTAACTGTTGTAAAAGCAGGTAAAACTATTATCTTACAGAGCCATAATTTATAGAACAGTTCTCAGAAAAGCGAGCAAAACCTTCACCAAGTGAGCTGTGAGCTTACTCAGATTCTAAAACATTCTGTGAAAAACCTCTATCAATTCATGTTTGAAAAACACGGAACATTAGAGACGCTACCATGTTATAAAACTAAACTTCTGACTAACTGGAAAATTCAAATGACAAATATAAAACCTGGGGAAAATATAAATATATATATTCATTAATACCAGGGAAAAATTCCTTAATAAAGTCACTCTAAGCTTTCAGTAACTCAGTCCTCAATTCAGCACACTGTACACTGATGGGTAAATCCTTATTTATGTATGTAATTTACACTCACACACTTCATTCCAAGTAGTTAAATATGCCCTGACTGCTAGAGCAAAAGGAAATCTCCACTTTTGTACCAAATGACATATTGGATAATGCATACTCATATTGTTCTACTGCTCTTGTTGTAATGGAAACTGTCAATGCAATTACATTTGCTTCACCATCAGAAAGTTTTATGAAAAATAAAACCTGGAACTGCAACTGATCACTCTACAGAACTGTTACATAGCATTCAAGACAGCAAATTAAATGCCAGAAACTTAAAGGAAAAAGAATGGCACAGAAAATATTAAAACATAAACATACAATGCATCTGAATCACAGTTCCTGCATTATTTTCATCCTACAATAACTAAAGAATGCAACGCCTAACATACATAAAGAACAATGGGATGGACTGGGTCCTGAATCACAGAATGGCCTGGGTTGAAAAGGACCACAATAACCATGGAGTTTCAACCCCACTGCTGTATGCAGGGTCACCAACCACCAGACCAGGCTGCCCAGAGCCACATCCAGCCTGGCCTTGAATGCCTCCAGGAAGGGAACAACCACAACCTCTCTGTGCAACCTGTTCCAGCACATCAGCACCCTCTGTGTAAAAAACTTCCTTCTAATATCTATCCTAACCCCCCCCTTCTTGTGCTGGTGGCCCCAGGCCTGGATGCAGTACTCCAGATGGGGCCTCACAAGAGCCAAGTAGAGGGCATCTCGCTCTCCTTGCTGGCCACCCCTTTTTAAATGCAGCCCAGAACACAGTTGGCCTTCTGTGCTGCAAGCACACACTGCTGGCTCATGTCCAGCTTCTCGTTCACCAGGACCCCCAAGTCCCTCTCCACAGGTCATCTCTCAAAGAGATCTTCCCCCAGTTTGTACAAATATCTGGGATCGCCCCAACCCGAGTGCAGCACCCTGTACTTGGCCTTATTGAACCTCATTAGGTTTCCATGGGCCCACTTCTCCAGCCTGTCCAGGTCCCTCTGGATGGCTTCCCTTCCTTCCAATGTATCGACAGCACCACTCAGTTTGGTGACATCTGCAAACTTGCTGAGGGTGCACTCGATGCCACTGTCTGTCATTGATGAAGATGTTGAAGAGCACCTGTCTCAAGACCAACCCCTAAGGGACACCACTTGCGACCAGCCTCCACCCAGACACAGAACCGTTGATCATAACCTTTTGGCTGCATCCAGCCAACCGATTCCTAATCCACCGAACAGCCTATGTACCTGCAGAAGCCCTTCTTGTTATCTTTCACTCCCCTTGCCAAGTTCAGCTCCATCTGTGCCTTGACTTTCCTAATCCTGTCTCTTCACACATGGACAACAGCTCTGTATTCCTCCCAGGCTATACAACACTGCTTCCACTTTCTGAACATTTCCCTCTTTTCCCTCAAGTTTAAGCTGCAGGTCCTTGCACATCCATGATAGCTGCCTGCCTTCCCTGCTTGACTTCTTCTGCAGGGGGATGGAGAGCCGCTGTGCTTTCAGAAGGGTGTCCTTAAAGAGCTGCCAGCTCTGTTCTATACCCCTGCCCTTAAAGTTGGTTTCCCAGGGGAAGCTGCTAAGAGATGTTTAACTTGGATTCATCAGGTAAAAAGCAGGTGATTGACAGGACACAAAATCCTGAAGACAGTGAAAGTGCCAAATAGTATTTTTCATTACACAAAAAGGCATATAGATGCAGCAAAGCCATCAAACATTAAGACACCAGCTCTATCTCTGAAATTCCCTCAGTCAGGCATCACTACAGTGACGGCAGTACCAGTGTGCTGGGTCAGTGTATGCGTATCTGCTGCTTGTACATGTTTCTTGGACCTCCAACTCTGCAGCCACTTAACACTACCTTAGTAAAATTAGATCTCAGAGTAATAGAATGCCCTAAGATGTAATGATATGATTGACAACTTGAAGTTAAAAACCATCTTGATCTCAATAACCAGTCTATATATGTATATATATATATTTATGTATCACATTTTGCACAGTAAAAATGGTAATTAACTAAGTAAGGTATGCACAGATGGAATTTGTTCCTACAAACTTAAGAGCTGTTGAAGACTAAGCAGAAGGCACACCAGCTCGTGCTTAAGAACACCGCAGCTCAAAGAGCGTGCTCTGTGCAAGCAGTTACATTTGTGGATTTTCAGATTTTTTTTTTTTTAAATTGTTAAACCATATATGAAATATCACTAACAATTTCATTTCACCTAGATAATGTCAGAGTGTCTCATCAGAAAAACACACAAAGGTCTTTTTAGTCATGAATACCTGAAATAGGAAAGTTTGGTTTGCAAAAACTGCAGCCCTATCCCTCCTGGTATTTCACTGCCATCTAATGGCAGAACATCAGTTCCAAAAGAGAAATCGGCCAGTGAACACAGAATGTAGCTTCTTTTGTACGCTGCTGTTGTCGTATTTGTGTAAGATTCCTGCACACGTTTGTGCGGAACTTCCTATGCTCACAGGAACCTGTAGTCATTTGCTTGATGCATTAGAATATTTTCCCAGTTGAATTCAATGGTACAGATAAAAACTAGGAAATATCTGCTGAAGTGAAACTGCAGCTGATGCTGCACCCCACTGAAATGTGCTCCTTTGTTGATGCAGACTTCTATGAATTCACCCCCCTTCAATGCACTCCATGCCCAATAAACTCACTTCCACACTTCACTAGGATGATTTGTTACTGCTGGTTTTTCTAGAAGTATATTCCAAGAGTCTTGGTGTTCAAGCTGATTGCAAAGGTGTAGAATTTGATTTACAGAGTACGTCTTAGAACTTGCCTGACAATCCTGAAATTCTGAGCAGAAACAGACAGATGTAGCTTTTACAGAACGAGGTTTTGGGTTGAATATTTAAATTATATATATCAGTATATTACATATACTACTAAGTTGATAAAAGTTAACCAGCTCATGCACCACTTCCTCATGTTTCCATAAAAGGCCTAGAAAAACAATGTGGATATTCTGTCTCTTTAGGTGAGATTATGCAGCAGTTTCTTTACTTCAAACAAAATTATTGGAGAGCATCCATGTTTACAATGGGCTGAAAAGCACATGCAGTTGCTGAAAGCTCTCTGTAATTGTGGCAGTCACCTAATACTGTGTGACAGGAACACACAAGATAACACTTTGCTAACCTTCAAAGTAAAAGTAAGGCCTAAATGAAGTGCTTCTATAGCTCTCACTAGCAGTAATGATTTTATTATCATTGATTAGCACTTCTTGGCTGAAGAGGAAATCTCCAGTTCCAATGTACATTAAAAATAAAGAGGTAATAGAGCATTACCTTAAAACAGTGTTTCATCAAGTGAGTTGACACTATCTACAAGTAGTGCAATTCTCAGCAATAAGCCAGATTCAATAGTCCAAAAATTAAATGTGCAATTAAACTGTACGCTGAGTTACACTGCATTTCTTGCTATTACTGTCTTGAAAAAATAATGATCTGCCTGTTTTTTCCAACTTTTCTCAAGGCAATGAAGATAACATAACTAAAATGGATACACCACCTCAGACGCCTTCCGTTTCATTTCCTTGCATAACGCATCACACTCCAGTGAAACTTGGCCTTCTTGTATCTTGCTGCACTGTACTTCCTGTTAAGTATAAATTGAATTGTTTGTAATTCATTTCCCTATATAAAAATTTAATTATAACGTTCATTTTGTTGGGAAAATTGTAAAACAATTTTATTCGGTATATTTACAGAATGAAGCTAATAAATAAATATTATTTGTAACTGTAACTGTATTCAAGCATCCTTTTCTATTTTCCTTCTTTCTGATAAGCTAAACTGAATCAAGAATAAATCAAGTGGTTCAGTTTAATTTTTCTTGTCTTTTTTTTTTTCACTTATTTATTTAAGACAAAGCAATATAACCTTGTGAACTGTTACAAAAGATACCATGCAAAGTAGCTAATAAGTAACTCTTCTGAAACTTCGTATCAATTCTCTAAACTGGCTGAAACTACAGGGCAAGGTCTGGTCATGGGAAGATCTCCCCTACTTCCTTCTCCTTCCTCCCCCTTACATTGAAGGCCAAAACAAACAAACAAACAAACAAACAACAACAACAACAGAAAAAAAAAAACAAAAAAAACCACCAACAAAACCAAAACAGAATACCAGCACAGAGAGAAAGTTATAATCTTATAATCTATACTACTAGGCTATGAAGAATTTTGTCAGGAAAGCACAGTAACATAGCCAGAAGCTATTCTGGTTTTCATGCTTTCTGACAATATGCAGAACAATTTTCATAGCATACAGCAAAATCCAAAAACTAACTTCTTCAGAGCAATTCCAGCACGCTAAGATAAACCACCTGCCTAGATGGTTAAGAATATGGTCCACTACAAGTTGTGGGTTACAAATTCAGGTGGTTTATACGACCTTGCATGTTTACATGCATAGCCTCATGATGCAACATTTAACTTCAACACCAGAAAAGGAAGAAAAAATCCTCCTGTTTTGCACTCAAATTATGAGCTCCTACATTTGATATTAATTGTGATGGTTCAGATGAGGCATATTTACAGAGCAGCTTGGAATACATGTCCTGTCAACTCCCAACCTCACCAGTTGTATACACAGACAGAAGACTGGTAGAGGAGAATTCAACTGCAAATATAAGGTACTCAATTCTGTTTCTCCTTATCTTCAAGATCACAGGCTGCAGGCACAAAAGACTAAATATACAGGTACACTATCCTATCCAAGCTAAGAAAGAAGTACACTATCTGCTGTAAGTATGCAGCTCCAAGCAAATATGCATAAGGACCTTCTGGAATCAAAGATATCCTAATTACAATCTCAGACAAGGGCAGATGCATAAAGCAAACGTTAAAAGACATAATCTTTCACACTACAGAAACGAGTCATATTTCTGCAGTCAGATTAGCTGCAACTAATACACAGTCCAATTATCAGTGGCTTATTGGTTCTACCATCATTTACCCTCTACACTGTAGCTCTCTGTACAAAAGAGAGCATGGATTTGGGGCTTGACCTGGAAACAGTGAGATGATATTTAAGGTGGGGATAGTGTTTTCTTCTCTTCCTGAAGGGAAACACCATTTCACTAGGAATCAGAAGGATCACTTCGTGGCTATTTAAATAAGTGGGCTGTCATCATATAAGAATTAATTTTTATTAATTATATAATTAACTCATAACAACCTTTCCACCTTATTAAAATCAAATTTACAAGATTGAGGGGGGGAAAAAAAGTAACCGTCATCATATTTAAGGACCATAAAACTTTCAGAATAGCGGATCTGGAATGTTCCATTTCAGGCCACTGTAAAAGTGAAAAGTGAGCATCCTAAACATTAATTTCATTGCTTCTTGCTACCACATTTCAGTTGGACATCCACATAATCACTGAAGACATCCCAGCACTCTGGGACAATAAAATCTGAACTGGTCTGAAATAGCTATACAGCGTCAGAACTCAGCAGAAGATGATGACACATTTCAGTTTTCCAAAAACAGTATGAAAATTAGGGACAGCAACAACTAGATGTAACAGAGCTATCATGGAAATACCCATCTTCCTTATTCAATTAAGTCTGGCGTAAGAAACAAGACCTCAAAGATCATCAAGTCCAACTGTAAACCTATATCTTAAGGAACAAGAAGCAGAAGTATACACGCAACCAATGATATTATTGATTTTACTGAACACAGTAGAGTAAGAAAAACTGAAATTAGTAAGAGCACTTAGTCACAACAAAATAATTTATCCTCAGCAGAAGTCAACATTTCAACTTACAAATAAAGAAAAGCTAGTTATTTATAAGCAGAGACTGCTCAATTTGAAGCACGTACTCTGGGCATTACCATCCTTTCTCTTGAACATGCGCCCTGCAAGATCTGAGATTTCTGAAGACATTTCTTGGAGAAGCTAAGAACTCTGGGGAAACTGCATCTGTGTGGAAAGCTCAGAAGTTAACCGGGTCTTGAAAATAATTTAAGCATGCTTTGTTCAAGCCAGATAGTGAATTTTTCATTAAGTTAACACTTGTCAAGAGGTCACAGCAGCCTCTGGTTTCCCCTCATCATACTTGATAGCTATAAGCTTTGTCCTTTATCTCTGCTGAAAGCTAAGGATGCTGATGCCTCTGTTTGCTTTAAGGGCCTCAGACAACCATCAATTAGGAATTCAAAACATCTGTGACTGTTCCAATTTATGTAATTATAAACTTCTCAGTTCCTAATGAGGAAAATGTGCTTTGACTTCTTAAATCACTCCAGATCATCTGATTATTTTCCTAATGGAACTACAAAAATTGAAGTGTGCTTGAAGAGAAAGGTATTGCAAATCTGGGAGCTAACATTTTCTACAATGAATTTTATGTTCCTTAGTGAATATTTTGATTGTTCCACCCAGACTTTCAGCTGCTGTTGCTGCTCTGCTCAAGTAACTGATTCTATTCCAGTCTTGACCAGAGACAATCCATGTACACAAGCCTAGGAACATACAAAGAAAATGTGTCACTCTCAGAACTGCAACTTCAAAACTTACCTTTTTCAGTCGCTTACAAGGACACTTGAGTTTAACCTTCTGGCTGCAGTTCAGAGGACAATCACCTGAATGGCAAATCTCTTTACACCGGTGACCACAAGGCAACTACAAGCAAAACAAGAAATACCCCACCAATGAATAACTGAAATTGCATGCAGTCTTTGAACTAGTTTTATTTCAGACACAGCAGCTAAACAGAAAACTCATTCAGCTCATCAGGTTTGTCTTCCTACCTGCAAAACTGGAAAAAGGTCAACTTATTTCACTAGTTATTCAGAGTTTTTTGGTTCACATAGAATTATTTATCTTTTACTGGGAACGCCTGATCAAAAAACAATTTTTTCTTTCAAATGTTACAGGAACAGTAATCTCCACAATGATTCATATATCGACTGCCCTAACTACCTGTATGATGGAGGAATAGAAGTAGATGAAGTAAGAAGGAACTGAAAACTGAAATGAAGTGTGATGTGACCCAGCCTGACCCACAAATTGCTAACAAGAGGGTAGAATTAGAAGCAAAAATACCACAAAACTAGGTTTTATGTGCAAGAACCTTGCAAACTATGCAGGAGTCAAATACAGGCCACCAATATTCTTACACCTGAATTAATTTCACTAAATCCTAAATTTCTGCATTTGGTAAATTATCCTGTTTTTGACATCTGACAAATAGCATTTCCTTTTTTTAAACTATCAGTGAAAATTTTAACACTTATAATGAAACTATTATTATTCCTTACTGTATATTATTATTCATTACTGGGATAATTTAAATATGCTGCTGCCTTTTAGGGATGTAACAGTGTTTCCAGAACAACATTAGAGATTAAAAAAATAATTCACAAGAATAAAAACAAGTTTTCTTCCACAGCGTGTTGGGAGCTCAACTGACCTTGCTCAGGTCCCAAACAAAATCTTCATAACGATGATTTTTCATTTTCAATTATATAAATCAATACTGTCCAATACTGTTTATAAACAAAGGCAATAACTCATGTAAGATACCCAACTGATTCATTTATAAAGGTAGGTTTAAACAATATCACTCCCTGTACAGAAAGAGTTGGGGGAAAACACACTGACAAATGACCACAGAGTCTCTTCCAGGATCCCACCTTAAGAGGCAAGAGCTTTTCCATTCATTTACATTTATTTTATCCAGCCATTAGATCTTACCCACAGACTGAAAAACTTCTCTACTGTCCTTTCATAACAGGCTCTTTATTCCCATAATATTCCCTTCATTGAATTCCAAGCAGCTTCAATCAATGTTTCTTGAATATAGTAGCCAGAACTGCAAGTAATATTCCAGCTGGAAGAACATTGTACAATGCCTTAATTGCAGCTTATTCTCCACAGAATATCTTTCCCTATACATCTTCCACTTTCATGTTCACTTCTCTCCAGTTATTCATGCTGCAACGATAAGGATTTCTACTGTCTCCCAGGAGGGTTGTTATTGGCCTTGACATGCCCAGTCTCACTGGTTTTTCTGTATCTGTACCATGTCCCAAACGCATGTGTTCTGCTGCACATGCGTTTCCTCAGTTGTCACCTACTGACAACACACCACAAATTCTCATAAGAAAATCCCAATGAGTTTTTGGTGCCAAGGTCATTACTGCAAACAGTGCAAGACTAGCCCTCAATTTGAGCCCTTGGAAAATCCCCTTATTGCCAACATTTCTCGTTCCAATCACTCCTGCAGGAATTTTTGTTGTTGCTTATGGCTTTTGAGGTGGTTGCCCTAAATAGAAAAAAGAACCACAAGCAGTTGTTTCCTTCAGCAAACACCAACTCTCGCAACGATCATCTCTTTTACATGAATTAGCTGTTTACTGTCTGGCACAGCCTCAAGAGCACAAGTGAAGTATGACATATGGGACTACATCTCTTCTCTTTGTCTGGAGGAAAAAAGGAATTGGTTGTTCTATCAAAGAAGGAATTCAGTTTTGTCTGGCACAACTGATCACCTGCAAATCTACTTGAACTCTGCCTCATTGTTAAAAGATGGGTTAGATGCTCATGATTAAGCCTTGCACATGCTGAAGTCAGGCATGCTTCCATTAATAATGTCAAAGCCTGAACAGTTACATACCACCAGAGCACAGCACAGGAATATACTTAATGCAATACCAAAAATCGTATTTGCTTATTGAGTTCATACACAGCTCACATTCAGTGGGATGCAGGACAAGAATGAAGCTGACAGTTTCAGCTGCTTCTCAACCCCTCCAGTGCAAATACAACATAAACTCATGGGAAGCAGTTCTATGAGTGGCAAAACAACAGCCCCAAGAGCTAAGAGAACAGAAGCAATCCAACCAGTTCTGCCAGATAAGTGCTGTAGTGGGAAGGGAGGTGGTTTTGTGCAGCGACTCGGCACGGACTCAGATGTGAACGATCCAAATCGTTTATTACAAGTTCTCACATCCCTTATATACCTTCACAAGTTGTTATTTTCTAACTTTCCCATCCGCCCTTACAACTTTCCCAAACATCTTACATGTCAACAAAGCATTCTACAGAACACTTTTCAACTGTCCATGCAGGCACATAACCAATCAGAGCTGTGAGACTCTTCTTCTCCTTGCAGAGGGGTCCTTGGTTCTCATGCTGTTTATCTTGCTCCACAGCTGCTGCTCTGAACAGCTTTTCTTGTATTCCCACAGGAGGGGGCGTGGGCAAAGCTGTGGGTGAGTCAGTGATGTATGGGTGCATCTGTTGTGGGGTGGTGCTGAATGGGGTGGAAGCTGTGCTGACCTTACCCCCCCACAGCTGTGCCTTTGTCACCTACAAGAAGATGGAATCAGCTGACCAGGCTCTGGGGATCCCTGGGTGAGCTGGGGGGCACTGGGGGGGCACAGGGACGGTGTGGGGGTGCCAGCAGTGCTGAGTCCCTGCCCCCATCCTGTGCCCCAACAGCCGTAAAGAACAGTGCCAAGGGCTCACACCGCGACAAGCGGGCGCAGGTGGTGTACAATGAGGACCTCTTCGGGGGGCAATAAAGGTTTAGTGCACACAGCAGTGGTGTGGCAGGGTGACAATGGGACAGCGGGAGAACGGGGATGGGGGAACTGTGGGACACGGGGAGCTGCAATGGGGGAGGCTGAGTGGTGACCAGCTGCACACACACCTGTAACTGAACTGCCAGCCTCACCTGGCTGTGGTGCTGAGCATGCTGGGCTGCCTGGCCCTGCTCTCAGCAGCACTGTGTCCTCCCTCCCAGCCCCCACAATTCCACTGATTCAGTTATGTCTGTTAGAGAGATTCACACTGCATGGAATGTGCCACGGCCAATAGCAACTGAAGGCTTCAGAGTCAAATAAGTGTGAGGAGGCCGTGCTGGAGCTCATCTCTTCCATGGAGCTCATAACAGCAGCACAGCAGTAACCCTGGTGGCAGCAGCACCAGGATGTTGCTGGAGCAGCACTCCTGGCTCCCCTCCTGCTCCCTCCAAGAGCTGCAGGCAGACGTACAGCACTGCTGTCCTGTGCCAGGTTTATTTAAAAACACAGCTGAGAGCCGCCGGCATAAACAGAGGAGCCTGACTACGTTCATACAATATCTTAAATAGAAGGCAAATACAAAAGGAAAAGATAAAATATTTACAGTAACAGTGGCAGACACGACATGGGCACAGTCCCACCCAGAGGCAGCAGAAAACCACTCAATACCCTGCTGAAGCACAGAGTCACCACGGCGTCCTCCAGCAGGGCCAGGGCTGCACTGTGCCCACAGCAGGGCTGGGATGGCTGCACTCTGAACTGAGACAAGCGAAGCGCACACGTGTTGGCTTCCAAAAATCATCAGCACAGCATCAAGCCCTGCCAGCAAACAGCACTGGAAATCCAGCAAAAGGGAAAGGAGGGAATAACGCAGCAGTGGCATGCAGCTCCCACTTCTCACACTGCTGCTGCATCACTGCTGATAACTGGAAAGCAGGGAGCACCCCCCGCCTTGGTGGCACATTTGGTCCAAAACACCAGAATAATTCTGCTCCCTCCCACCCCCACATTGTCATTAAGTTGCCTTAAAGGATTCAAGTCATAAACAAAAGCATACACCAAAAAAACTCAAGAGCTGGCAGAACTCCAGGCTAGACATGGGGACTGCCCGAGAAATGGGAGCACCGAAGAAGCTTCCAGCTGCACCCAACGCTGAGCATGGCCAAGGGAGGAGGAAGGAAGGAGCTTGAGGTTGAAGCCTTCAGAGCGTCACTGAATCAGGAGATCAATTGCCAGGCACTGCAGCACACAGATGGACGTCCTTCTGGGCTGTCACAGAACTGCTTTGTCCTCTTGCTGCTGAAAGGAGCCAACCAGGATCAGGGAATGGATGCACAGGGCCTCAACTCTGACCAGCAGGAAAACTCAGGACAATGGAATGCAGTCTGCGAATCTTTTACCAGTTCAGCTGTGCTTTAAGACTCATTATTGTGAAGCCTCCTTTAGTAAAGTATCACCCTGGGGTATCCAACCAAAAAGAAAAGGTTTTTATTAAATTAAAGGGGTTTTTTTTGTTGTTGTTGTTTTGTTGTTTTTTTGGTTTTTTGTTTGTTTGTTTGTGTTTTTTGTTTTTTTTTTTTAACATACTATAATAACTACTACGCAGTTCAACAGTCAGTCATCTCAGAAAGTTCACGAAGGAAATCATCCTCATCCTTCTCCAGGTCCAAGTCAATTTCTGCTTCCATTTCCCCTCCTGAGATTTCCGAGATGAACTTTTCAGTGTCATCTTCTACAGCCTTGGTGAGCAGGCTGACCTCCGGCAGGGCTGGAGCAGCAGTCTGGGAAGAAGGAAGACAAAGTCAAAGAAAGGAAGACAAAGTCAAAGAAAGACAAAGATTGCTCAGGAGATCCTTCCTCTGCAGCGCTTCTCCTTCAGCACTGCTGATCCTGAACCCAACACGGGGGCTAAGGGGCTCCTGAAGGATGTTAACAACCACGTGAAGGCTGCAGAGCACCTCAGGTCTTTTTAACAATGCAGCATTAATGGACAAATTCCTTCACACCACAAAGGAATCACAGGGCTGCAGAGCATTGTGCACACACTGTCATTCATCCAGCATCCTGCACACAGTGACTACTTTGAAAGGAAACCTGCAGAACATTTCAGTTCTCCACACTTTCTACAGGAGTTGTATCTCAGTATCAGCCTGACCAGGACAGCACTGACACTTCTTCCCCTCCTTACCAAAGCTGCTTTTTTAGCTGGAGGCTCCTCTTCTTCAGTGCTCGTTTAAATCAGCACAGTGCTAGAGCTGTTGCATACCACATTCTATTTGAGCAACAGAAAGTCATTCCTGTTCCCCTACACAACATCCACCCACAGTCTGATTTCATTGAACACGAAGCCATCGTGACCTTTTTGTAGCCAGTTCTCCCACCTTAACCTCACAAGTTGTACCTGGTGCCAGCAGGGTTACTGCCTCACTGCCAGATACAATCAGATCAATTCTGAGTTTGAGGAGTGCAAAGCTGTCTGGGAAAGCCATTGAAAGTATCAGGATTGTGAAACATGGCTGCAGCTCTTCACCAAAGGCAGGAAGGTAGGAATGCACTCATGATGGTGGCACATGGTGAGCAGTGAGACATGAGAACATGTGAAGAAATTGTGTCACTGTGTCCATCTACAGAAGGGACTCACCTCTGCGGGTGCAGAGACAGCTTTGGGAGCAGCCCTGCTCCATTCCACAGTCTTTTCCTCTTCTCTTCCAGGTGCTTTAAAACAAGGAAAAAGAAAATCACTTGGTCAACAGCAAGCATAGAAAGAAACCTGAGTGCCAGTGTTTCCTCCATGTGCTTATTTCCTCACATTCAATAACAAAGCACAGAGGCGACATCTCGCAGTCCATACAGTATCCAAGCTCTTCCCTCCTTCACATGCTGTCTCTTCACGAAGCCTCTCTCACCTGCCCAATGAATAACTCACCCCCCTGACCTTTCTGACAGAGGTTGGCCCCCATGTTAAGGACTCAATCCATGCTTTACAAACACATTTACATATTAAAACAAGCAACACGCCAAAGATGAAGATAACCTTGGCGTCAACACACAGAACATGCCACACCAAAACCATCGCAGAAAGAAAGTACAGGAGAAACTGAATTACAAAACCTCACAGCGAATGAATTTTCCAGAATGAAGCAGGCAGACACCACGGATTCAATGGAAAAACACATGGATGGACATCCTGGCACTTCCTGCCTTTGCATGTTGTAAGAAACAGCCCAGGCAATTCTAAGCAAACTCCATTTGCTTGACAGGGGAAGCACTTCAGCAGAGCAGACAGTGAAACACCTCGTTACCTGCTGGCTTTGCGATCTGCTGCATCCGCAGGGCTTTCTCCTGCTTGATTTCTTCTAAGCTTTTAATATGCATTTCTTCCAATCGCTTGATTTTACGCGGTGGCTCTTCCAGTTTCACGTTACCAGGCTCAGGTGGAGGGAAAATTCTCTTCTTCTTGCGCTTATCCTTAGATCTCTTCTCAGTAAGAACCTCTTCTACTTTTTGCTTCTCTTCTTCCAGTCGTCTCTTCTTCCAGATCTCCCCTGCTGGCTTGGCACCCTTCTCTGTCATCATCAAGAAAGGAGAAGCATAAGGATTACAAGAAATTCCAACGAGAGCTCAAGTTTCCAGATTTGTCATAATATTACAGAATATACGTGTTCCCAACAACAACGCTCCTGAGAAAGAATAAGCAGAAAGCCTAGAGAATCTGTGCAGCAAACACCAATGACCATTTACCTCTCCTTGGTGCTCTGTCAACCTCGATCTTCTTCCCCAGCCTTTCTACGAGGCTGCGCTTCAGCGGAAGGCCACTGACATCAGCTACAGAGAGAAAACAACAACATTCCTAAGATAATTCCTTTGGAGAAAGATTTTTACAAGTCAACCACAAACTTTGGTTTCTCCAAGTGTATGTTCTCAAATTCACCTTTCAGCTGCTACACTTGTGTGCCACTTGGAGTCATCACAGACCCACGACACACTTTCCTCCCTCCTGCTTCAGCAGTGCCCTCCCATTTACGTGGAGGCAGCCAAACAGCAGCTCACAAGCAGCCCTTACCTACAGAGGATTCCTGTTTTCCAGGTTTATCAGCAATATTCAGTTTAATCACAGGCACCTCCCCTAAAACAAAGAAAAACAAAGTGCTTATTTGACAGAAACCAACAGAATTACTGACCTGTGAGCTCATTTCCCACCCAAAACAAAGACACCACTTTGACAGCCCTGACAGAAAATAATATTGCAACTGTAATGCACTCAGGGTAAGTCCCAATTGTAATTTCTCCATTCCACTTAGGAGCCACCAAATGGAAGCAAAGGTACTCATCATTACCCTGCTTTTCAGGCAGCATCACAGTGCTGACCAGTGTCCGCACATTCTCCTTCTTAGGCACACGAACAATCTGAGATTTGAGCCGATGAGCAGGAGCTCCTGAAGGTCCTTCTGATCCAAGTGTTTTTATTCCAGCATTCAAACTGTCATCTGGGAACACAGAGCAGTAAATGAGACTGAGGGACAGAGGCACACGCTGAGGACCACAGCTCTGCAAACTGCCTCCTGCTCAGAAGCATGCAGAACAAACCCTGTCAGCTCTCCCCACAGTTAAGAGCACCATGGACCTGATGTCTGTCTGCTGCCCTCCTTTCATCCTTCTGGATATTAAAAGTAGGCTTTATCCCTTACATTATCTCATCCATATGACAGTAGATTCCTCTATCAGCAAATGTGGCTTTCACCACTGGTTGAAAAGATGCACATACAGGCACTTAAACTCCATGCTGTGGCCTCGTCTTGCTCTAATGATGTAAACAAAGGAGTTTACCTTCCTAATCTGAAAGGCACATGAAGTTACAAGGTAGGAACAAGATCATGGAAATAGCTGATTCCATTCAGCAACCCTATGTTCTGTTGTGTTTGTACAATGAATTGCTTTGGAGTTAATTGGCAAGTGCTTCTGATTAATCCTGGAATACCTTGTTTTGTATCAGCATCAGATTTTGTAGTGGAAATTATCTGCAATCCATGATGGTTTTCTTCAGCTGATTGCTGGACAGGTGTTTTTGTTTCTTCTCCCTCCTTAGAAAGCTGGTCTGTACAAGCAAAGAAAAAATCAGTCTCTTCAGTTATGCGGTAGGAATTCAATCAGATTATCCACTGCACAAAGATGGCAGGCAAGGCTGAAAACCCACACAGATAAATGCTGAGTCTCCACTTGCCCATCCAAATGGCTTCTCTGTGAACAAAGAAATCCCCCCCTACACAACATTCATCTCCCTGACACCCAGTAAAAGCTTAAATGCAGGAGAACAACCTGCAAGGCAAAGGCCACAGGAGCAGAGAGAAGCTGAGCATGCAAGATAAAACTGAGGTATCAGAAGCGCACAAAGTTCAGCTCTGAACCTATCTATCAGCTCACAAGTGAACGTTACCTGGCGTTCTTTATGACACTATACCCACCTGTGAGTAATAGAGTTAATCTTTCGTACCTAAAAAAGACAAACTCACTTTGGCTTGGTGGAAAGAAAACCCCATTGAGGTAACGTCCCTTGGTGTGATGGAAGGCACAGTTGGATTTCTGGCAGCCTCCTGGCTGGTTCTCCCAGTAGCAGGAAATCATGCTGCGTTTTTTCTGAAGACAGAAAGGAAGAAGAGCTGATGGTAACGTGGACTTAAGATCTGCAAAGGGAGACTGAGCTCCAGATGGTGCCAGTGAGCAGACTGCCACAAAGCAGCACTCAAACACCACTCTGAAGAGTGCGCAGGCTGGAAGCACCAGGCTCACTGAGCTTTCCTAGCATTCTGTGGGTGAGGACACCAGTTTAGAAGGGGTTAAACTAACACACCTTGCAGAATGCTTGTCTGAATGATGTGGTTCTTTAGTATCTGTTGATAGAACACTGTCGGTATCAACTACAAGAATATTCTGCTATGATATACCAATGCCATTGAGCTCTCTTCCCTCTGCTTCCTCCCCTATTCTTAACCGTAGGAACCATCATCATTTCAAAGCAAATGAACCTAATCTGCAAAAGCACATTCAGCCCACCTAAAGAAATGAGAAGTGGGTTTGGTGATAAACTCTGAGGAGCCAACACTCACACTGATCTCCATGTGCCTGAACCTGCAGACATTCCTGAAGCAGCGGCCCTCCTTCCACAGCGTGCAGATGGTTTCATTGCCCAAAGCGGCTTCACAGTGCCTGAAGGGACAGTTGTCTCCCTGTAACCCAATGGAAACCAAGAGAGGAAAATGAAATAGTACAGCCTGAGAACTGGCCATGCTTTGAGCTCATTTTTAGCGAGTTGCTCTATTGTACAATGCAATTAGTTATGAAGTTTGCTGAAGACCAGTAATACTTCTACTTATTCTACCCATTCCTCTTAACTTCAGAATTGAAAGAAAGAAAAAATGAAGGAAAAAACCCAAGCAGACCTTTTTACAAGTGGAATAGAAGTAGAAATAGCAATCATTTCCTTTAATCGACATGCTGGACGAGCGCACAGAAGCAGTTCTGGTCTCGGGGATCTCTGTGCAGCTCTTCCTGTGCTTCTCAAAGAGCTGGCTCGTGCTTCCTTGGACTGAAAGTCTTCTACAGTCTTGATCAGTGAAATCTTCTTTTGAAAAGGAACCCTAAGCAAAACACCAAAAAGCAGAAAAGAATGAGGAATGCCCACCCGTCTTCCCAGCTTTGTTCTCTTCATTCAATCAGTCTCTCAGGAGCAGTTGTTTCAAAACATTGCCCTCCTCAACACTGGTCAAACTCTAGTAACATCACCCTGACTCAGCACGGAGCCCCTGGGCTGCACGGCTGCAAGCCCTCCAATGGAGCCCCTCCTTCAACACCACGAGTGACAGCAGTGAGTAACCCCAACACATTTGTCTGACCGCTGCAGGTCTTCAAGCTCAACCACCTGGACAACCTCAGCAAATACAGTGATCTTCAAAGCTTTGCAGTTCACTTCTCCTGTAGGCCGAACCAACACCGAATCCGTGAATTAATTAATTATAACAGGTTAGGAAGAATTTTCCTCCTCACTTTGCCTATATCAAATTCTGTAAGTTGGAATTTCTGGTCTTCAAGGATTCTTCACCTTTGAAGAATCCACAAAAACCATCCTCCGTCTTTATTACCTGTACAGCAAAAGCATGCCAGTGCGTATCAATACACAAATCCACACACATGTGCCTGTATACTGTAACTCAGCACTGCATGGAGCTGCAGCACGATCTGCTCAGCCACAACAAGGGTTTGGGTTGGTTCATTTTTTTTTTTCTTTTCTGATGTAAAAATCAAATATTTTGATATTTTAGATTTGTTTTGTTGTTGTATTTTTTAAGGTACCAAATGCAGTAAAACCTGCAACCAGGCCAGACAGAAGATCAAATTCAAGTGATTCAGAACTCTTTCATTAAAGTGCTGCACATTTCTGAGCTAAGCATTTCCGATAGTCAATAAAGGTTGGAACCTTTTAGTCACACAGGCACTAGTGAATTTTCGAGGAAATTTTTTTTTTTTTTTTTTTTTTCAGGGAATTTCCCCAAATCTAAACTAAAGAGAGGAGAAGTCGGGTTCTCAAGTTAGTTGCTGGATTGACTGCATGACAAAGGGAACAAAAACAGCACTTAAGGACAAAGTTCCCTTCCCTCCTCCAATACTGATAGAAATGCTGCCTTTTTACCTTTAGTACCTTCACAACGGATTGGCAGATTCCTACGTTCCTAAAGACCTCAATGCTGCTCAGCACAGACACCGGGCACCAACTGTCACTGGACTCTGCACCGTGGAACACGCACACAGCTCAGCACTTCTGTTTCCTCACAATTGGAAGGGTTCTGGAATTGGGAGCATGAAGCGGACTAGAAATACCTCACATCCCTCTGCTCCTTACAAGCCCTTCCATTTTAAAACAAGATAAGCCCAGACACATCTGTTAGCACAGCAGCCCAAATGCTAACCAGAACACACAGTGTGTAACACCGAAAGTACCAGTTTAATGCCATGCCACAAACCCTATTTAATGGTGCAGGTGACCGCCCCTATCAGATACCCATGACCTCCATGACTCCAGCTCTGGTGCACGCAGGCACCACCTGCCCAATACCCAACATCTCCCCCCTCTTTATCATCTCCAGCCCCTGTAAAGGTTCCCCTGCATACTCCCTGTTACCCCAAAGGTTATTTGCACATTTAAGGCTATTCCGCAAATGAATCAATCATTAAACATATGCGAAAAACAATGAAACTGTCATAATAACATACCAAAGAGATGCAGCTGCAGTGACTACAAACCTGAAAGCACACAACAGCAATCTGCCTAAAAATTGTGAAATGCTGTATGGCAACACTTAGTCAACTTGTAGAGAACGGTGCATTCAAGTTCAAGATAACAGCACAGTACACAATGGAGTTACAACTTCTCCAAGTTCAATGTAACACTATTGTACAGAATCTTCGTGGCAATCCAGTTCTGTCCAGTGTGCATTATAATGTCACACTCCATAACCAAATAAGAAGACAAAAACATATTGGCTGTGCAGAATCGTTCTGAATGTCCACCACTGGGGGACTATCCAGGAACAAGGTCTCCCCCGCTCACGAACTATCAGTCCGGCATGAAGGCTGGATTCCCAGTTCGGACCTTCAGGCACATTTGGAGCAACGCAGTCTCATGTGCCTTTACCAGCAGCCGCTGCCCAGTGCTGACGTCAAATCACTGGCTGCACTGGAGACATTAACCAAGGAGTTGTTGACCAAAACTGGTGCTGAAATGTTCAGATCCTCACGGTGCTCAGGATGGCTCGTCATTTGGTGCCGGCTTAACCCAACGTGCCGGCAGCCAGCAGGGCCCACTTGGGGTCCCGACACAGACGTGTTTCCTGCCCTTGACAAGGAGTGGCATAGGGTCTGGGAGCCATGGCCCTCCATCAGGTCTGATCAGGACCTGACCTATTGGTGTCCATTCGGTCAGCTGATGGTCTCCCATCCGATTCTCTTACGCAGGAGGAGAGCGTGTGGGCACAGCTCAGGCCCCTCCAGCCCTCGCCCCTCTTTAAGCGCACAAATACGCCCCTTCAAGGTCTGATGTGCACACTCCATAATAGCCTGGCAGGTGCTGCTGCCAGGAATACCGAAGGTATGCTTAATGCCCCAAGCTGTGCACCAGCGTCCAAAACATGCATTTCTATATGCTGGGTCATTGTCAGTCTTAAACTCATGAGGTGCACGCATGACAGCGATGGCCATGCACAACGCTTTTATGTAATGCATGGCGGTCTGTCCAGATTGTGCCACAGCCCAGAGAAAACCACTGCATGTGTCAGATGTGACATGCAATTGACGGAAACACCCAAACTCTGGGAAGTCTGTGACATCCATCTGCCAAACCTCATTTGGTCTCAAACCTCTGGGGTTCACCCCTGCAGGAAACAGGTTAGCCATAACTCCCGCTCCTCCTTGGCCAATTCAGTTAACTAAGAGCACCAAGGGTGGGTAGCAGCTTCTGCGCTTCTTTGTCCCCTGCAAAAGCTCACAGAACTCCATGCTGGCTTTCTCTAATGCTGACCGACTCACACAGTGAGAAGCTCCGTCAGCCAGACCTCTCCGCATTATCCACATAATAAGCAGATTGAGGTCCTCATCACACACTCTGTGCCATCTCTTGTCAGCATGTCCTGTCCCATTCCTGGCTCTCCACCAGGACTGTAATGCTGGGGTGAGCAACACTGGGCACTGTCAGTGTGTTTTTCTTGCAAGCATCTTCCAGGGAAACACGTGCAGGCGTTCCCCACTCTTGGCTGTATCTCTGCAGTGCTGGGTCCTGTGTGAGCAGAGTTCTCTGCCCCAGAAGCCAAGTCACTGCTGTGCAGAGCTCAGCCTCGGGTGAACGTGCTCCTGAGTTTGTCCAAGTGCAAGGACAACCTTCTCTTTGCCCTTTAGGAGCACCTCTGGTGCTGATGGGTGCTCTGCTCTCAGCAACCACCCAAATAATGTTGTTTCCATCAAATACTGCAGCCACATGGGGTTGGTGTTCACCACGTCGTACATCAAAGTTTGGGACATCCGGGACTCAGCGCGCTGCATCCGCACCCTGATGTATGTAGTGGAAAGAGTGGCTGTGGGGGACTGTGGGCAGCTCTGGCTTTGCAGAAGATGTTGTGAGGAACTCCTGGGGTCCCACAGGCTGGAAACAGAGCCCAGCTGTTTTAGGATCAGTTCCTACAGCTGTAGGAAACAGGGAGGCTTAGGGAGATCTTGGAATGGAATCTGTGGGGACCCTCTGCAGCAAAGGCTCAAAGGAAAGGACCTGGAAGAGCTTTTTAGCCCATCCTGGGGGTGGCCAAGAGCACCAGCCAGAAGGGATGGGGATTCTCTTTTTTGCTTCAACTAATATGCCACAGGAAGACGACCACATTAACCCAGCTGTATTTGTTGTTGTTGTTTATCTACAGCATGAAGCATTTCCCTTGGAAAGTCTCTGCTGCCACTCATCGTACAACAGATGTAAGCACAGCACTTGGCACCTAGCAGTGCTGTGAAGGGTTGGAAAGGCAGCGCATCATTGTGCTGAGGGCCAAGAGACGGTTCAGACAACAGAAGCATTTGTCCACATTTCTGACATGAAGGCTGTCGCCTCCCAATCCGGCGACAAATCAAGGCTGCTGTGTGAAAGTACCGTGCCTCCGCACATGGGAACGGACAGGACTCACACACAGTGTGTAACACCGAATGTACCAGCTTAATGCCACGCCACAAACCTACCCAATGCCCAACAGGGGGGACCAGTCAATGCTGCTCATCCGCCATCAACCCCGGATGCTGGAGAAGGCAGACCATGTTGTGGTGCTGGAGCATGACACCATGGCTGAGATGGGGACACCCACCGAACTGAGGACCCGCGGTGGACCCTACAGCCGGCTGCTGCAGCACTGAGGACCACAGTGCATCTGGAGTGGGATGCGATGGGACATGGGGAGCTGTGGCTGTCTCCGCTCCCCGCTGCAGGATGGGAAGAGTGGGATGCTCTGGGATTTGTATGGAATAAAGTGGAGATGTTTTGTAGAGGAGCAGGTTGGGATGTGGGGTGTGGGCAGCTCAGCCTCAGTGCATGGTTGGTTATGGAAGCTGGGTGTCTTCCCTCAGAATGTGGCTGTGGCAGCACTGTGGGTTATGGGGGGGAAGCACAGCTCAGCCCAATACTGGATGAACTTTCCAGTCATGTCTTCATGCCAAAGCGGTGCAGATAGCACAGGGAGTGCAAAGGGGAGGAGGAGAGCAGCAGTGTGAAATGGAGCAATGGGCAAAGAGTGTGGGGTGGGGGGAGGAGGGATGAGGGGAGGTCCCCTCATCCACCCCAAAACCAAGCACGGCACAGAGCAGAATGCAGGCAGGCTGAGCACAGAACAGCCCAACACTTTATTTCACAAGAAGCAGCACAGGAAAAGCATAACAGCATAGGAAGCAGAGGGAGATGTGAGAGGTAGAGGGGATGGGGCTGTGTTCATCACCGACCCCAAATGCTCGTGTGGCCAGTTGGCCCCTTGCAGGCTGAAGCACAGCACTCAGACGGTTTGGTTACTTCCTGTGTGAAGAAGAAGAGATGGTGTCCCATAGGGCCACGTTCACATCCCAACCCTCAGCTCCCTGCAGAGTCCCAGCCCAGCCCTGGTGCAGCACCACAAGGAGCACAAGGAGCACAGGGACCCCTTCCAACCCCCAGCCCCACACCGCAGCTGTGCTCGAGTTGCTGGTTCCACCTTCCTGGCCTGTAAGGTAAGAAGAGCCATTGTCTCAGCCCAGTTTGTAGGAGGGAGGCAAGGTTCTTTGATATACATATACCTGGTGCGGGAGTAAGAAACAACGGTTCAAACATTGGTCCGACCAGTTTATTACAAGACTTTATCAGGGAGATGGGGAAGGGGAGGACGGACGCTATTATGGTGTAGGGTGATGGGGAAGGGAATGCAGTAAAAATATGAAATAGAAGCAAGGAGTTTCTGTAGGAAGCAAGAGGGAGATATTCACCACCATGGATCCATCGAGGTTTGTAGTTCAGTCATTGGTCTTCAGTCGTGGTGGGTCGTCAGGCGTTGTTCTGTTAATGGTGACCACGATGACAATTTCCAATGGTAGCACCAACTTATTTATATGTCCAAAGTGGTCAAGTCAGCTCTCTTTGGAGTGACAGCTCAAATCCAAAGTAGTTGAGTCAGCACTCCTTGGAATGGAAGCTTCTGGCTCTGGGATCTTAGCAGAAATTCCTTTGTTCCCATCTTCTGAGCCTTGCCAGCAGATAAGAGGGAGCAGGGATACCCATCCGCATCCTGTTTTTCACAGGGCACGATGGCTTCATTACCCAGTTTTCCCACACCGAGCTGGAGCTATTTAGTCCCGGGCCAGATCTTCCACTCATAAACAGTCCTGAGCACTCTTCTGGAGGCAAACAGCTCTGAAGGAAGGTGCTTTCAAATATTCAAATACCCAAAAAGTGATATTGATTGTCACACGGTAGCACCCATTACTTGCCACTTCAATCAATCATTGAGAGTCTTCTCACAAGAAACACCTCAGGAAGCAAGCTTGGAGCCAGAAAACAAGGAAGGACTCTCACAGCCATGAGCCCCAGCCCTGTTCATGCTGTGGGGCATGGAGCAGCTTTGAGCACCAGGAAGGGGAACCCTGGGAGAAATCGGGGACCTCAATGCTGCCCTGGCACTGGGCAGAGGTGGGGGACAGCGCTGCCCTCATCACTCACTGGGCGCCGTGTTGTAGCCTTTCTCCTTCTTCCCTGCAGACAGAGAGATGCATCAGCACAGGTTCACATCACAGCCAGGCTGAGGGCTCCTGAGGGAGCCTCAAATCCCCCCACAGCCCCCACTGTCCTCCTACACCCCTCCACTTTTACCTGCATGGCGTCTGTAGATGATGAATCCAACGCCAGCCATGATGGCAATGGCCACAACGGCAACAACCACCCCCACCACGTTGGGCACCAGGCTGGACTGTGACCGCTCTGGGGGAAGGCAGAGCAGTCAGCAGGGGAAGGGGCAGCCCAGAGCCCCCCAGCCCCACATCCCCTCACTCACCCTCTGAGTAGAGGCTGGGTTGGGGCAGGCTGGCATGCTCCACGCAGCACTGGTACTTGTCCCCGTCCCCAGGCACCGCGTCGATGGTGACCAAGGTGTGGTAGGTGCCGTAGCTGTTGGGCACGATGCCCCCCGAGTGGGTGTCCTGGCCCAGCACCATGCTGTCCTTCATCCAACTGACGGCGATAGGCTGTGGGTAGAAGCCGTGAGCGTGGCAGGACAAGGTCAGGATCCCGTCGGCCTTCTTCCCCCACACTCACACCTCGGGTTGCTCTGAAGGTGGGCGGCAGTGAGGGCCGGGCTGAGCTCCCCATGCTGAGCCCCCGCCCCACCTGCAGTCTCACACCGCAGGCCCCCCCTCACCTGTCCTCCCCAGCTCTGCCTTCCCGTTCTCTACATGTCTCTGCAGCCACTGCACACAGGTTTGCTCCAGGTAATGTTTCCGTCTCTCAGCATAACCAGGTTCCTCCCACGCTCTCTTGGTAGGAACTGCCTCTGGAACCGCTGCAGTAAACATCATCGTGTCTTTGTCGAAGGCAATGAAGTCTCTCCCATCATAGCCATACTGATGATAGCCCCGGGTGGTGCCGTCCTCGAGGATGTCACAGCCCAACATCCGCTGCCATGTGTGAGACCCTGAAACACAGCCAGGCAGGGGTTGATGGGCCCCTCCAGCTCCAGGGGACCCACTGTACTGGGGATGGGGTTGGGGTCCCCCAGGGTCGAGCTCGGTGGGGCTGTGACGGGCAGCCGCGGGATGGTGCCGCCGGGCAGGACCAGCCCTGGGGGGTGCGGGCAGCAATGCACCATGGAGCCCCATCCCACAGCATGGAGCCGCGGTGCCAGCTGTGCTCACCGCCGCTCTGGTTGTGGCGCCGTGCCGCACTGACCAGGCTCACGCGGCTATTCTGCTCATTGCTCAGTGCTCTCTGGGTGTTCCTGTCCCAGTACTCGGGATCCACAGCTCCAGGTGCCTTCATCCACTCGGTGCAGGGCACGTAGCTCCAACCAGAGCTGTTGTAGTGCACGAAGATTTCGCCATCCACGTACCCCACTTCAAAGAACCAGGGCTGCTCGGGGCCGGAATCCGTCATCCCTATTTCCAAGTACCGCATGGAGTGGAGCTCTGCGGGGTTGGAGCGCGGCGACCCCCCCTTTTTTATTAATTAGCAAGCTACTGCCTATAGAATAACAACACTACTTATATTAATAACATAACCATTATAACTCAATCAAGGCCTCGATTGACAATACTCTAGATGTGAAAAAAGAGACAAGTCAAACACAGCATAACAACATTACTGTTAAACCTACTAAAAAGAACAAACACGTTTGCTCTGCAACCTAAGTTTCTGCAACCTGGAAATAAATCCATGAGGGTCCCATTGTGTTCACATGTCACTAGTTAGGAAAAGTCTTCAACTTTCATATACTCTGATATATTGATTTTTAATGGCCACTAACTATTGTGCAACAAATGCTTTTAGGATGCTCATAACCATGCCTTTGAGCTAATAATTGATAATTGAACTTTATGAAGTTGCATGTCAGATAGAACCAGTTTTAGAGGACAAATGTGCTGGAGTATCACTAGGGGCATTATTACTTATTGACCCTTGAGAAACAGCAAACCGTGTTGGTGGTGGTTGCGACAGGCGGTGCCAGCAGGGCCTTCCCTGCTTCAAAGTGCACCTTTCCTCTCTCACCCATCACAGATTCTCTCCTGCATTCAGGGTCTGAAGGATTTCTACCAGTTGTACACCATATCCGCATGGCCAGTGCGTGATACAGAGCCCAAGTGGAACAGCTGCCTGGAAAACAGAATAAACTATCAAATTTAGTTCTATTAGTATGCACTTTTGTCTCAAGTGATGCATGGTCATATTTTTAAAATCCCAATTAGTTGCGTGTAAGAGACGTATCCATTCTACGATACAGGGTCATCCCTTTGCCTGGGATTCCTTTCCAGGTTTTGTCTTTGCAAATTAAGAAAAGCTAATTAATAGGCTAATAACATCATGAGTGAGCAGTACTAACATACTAAAAGAGCTATTCCCATAGATTACAGCACTGATTACATCAAATCCTTTCTTTAACACACATTTGATCTATGGATAATGCCTAAAATTCTAATTCTTGAGACTGCATTGGTAACACTGAAAATCACACACTATGTCAAACCATTACTAATATTATTTATAACACCGCAAGTTACAAAGCAATTCCACTAGGAAAGAAACACACAACACAGTTACTATAAAGGCTGGATGCTATTTTCTGCCTTGAGATGAGACCAACAACGTATTCTGGTGGTGTTAGTAACAACCGCACAAGATTAGAAGTGTCTAGTGTCATATGAGTATCCTCAGTGAAAATCCATTGAATGATTTGCTTAGAAGCTTCAGATCGTTTCCCATAGTCAGTCACAGTCTTACCAGCCTGCTGTAACAATTTCCAATGATGCACTTCCCACCGAGCAGCTCCCTGCTGATCGTCTATCAGCGGGCAAGCGAGCTGAAACACAGCTTGACACGGTCCCTCCAATATCATGTCTCTAATGACTCCAGACCAACGCAAAGGTGGAGGATCGCTACATGTGGGGGGGAATCGCATAGACAGGGGCTGTAAAGACATCGGTGAAACGCTCGAAGAGACTGATGCCTCCTTCGTACGCAGTTCTAAGTCCTGCAGCTCCTCAGTTAATGTTTTATTATGTTTCACCAACGCTTTCTCATTCCCACCATTATCCGAGTCGCTTTCACTCTCAGGAGCTTCTTGCTGCTCTGCACACCCCTCAGCCCCCCCCCACCGCACCTTCCTCACCAGCCAAAACCGGATCTGCCAGAGACGTTGAAGAGGTCGAGGATGGGGGATTATTCGGGGCTTCTGCGGCAGCCCTGACTTGTGAGGCTGATGAGCAAACAGAGTACGAACCTCCTGGTAACAGGGAGTCAAGCTCTGACCTTGACTGAGCACTAGGTCCGGATAGAGCTTGTACCACAGCAGCAGCAATCTGCCGCTCGGCTTGCATATTCTTCAGTGTATTTATTTTGTATTCCTTATTTTTGGAGATAACAAAGTCCCACATATGGTCGACTATTTCTCAACATTCGGCTACAGTGAACATCAGTGCCATCTCCTGAAGGTGTCCATTCATATGAGCCCATTTTACCAGCTTGGATATGCATTTAGGAGATACCTGCTCCCCTGTCTTAGAGAGAATACATTTGAGCAGTTCCTCCACAGCTTCCCACAACATCGTGGATGGCAGAGAACGGGATGGTACCCCGATGAGAGGTGAGTGCCATCCCCCCCCCCCCCAGTTCTTTATTGCCCCCACCTCATTATTTGTGGTTCCTATCCCTTTATTTTGTTCTCTCCCCCATGTTTGTGCCCTCACTCTGTGTTTATTTTGCTCACCCCCCCTCCGCCCCCGCAATTTTTTCAAACCAGCTTCGTCTGCACCAGCAAGCACCTGCGGGACCCTGAAGCTGGTGGGGGACGTGGGGACCCCCCTGAGAGGGGAGAGCGCGACAGCCGCTTGGACTGGGAGCAGGAGCCGGAGCCTGAGGAGTGGGGGAGGCGAGAGCAGGATGGGCAGAGGGGCAGGGGGCGTGGGCAAAGCTGTGGGTGAGTCAGTGATGTATGGGTGCATCTGTTGTGGGGTGGTGCTGAATGGGGTGGAAGCTGTGCTGACCTCACCCCCCCACAGCTGTGCCTTTGTCACTTACAAGAAGATGGAATCAGCTGACCAGGCTCTGGGGATCCCTGGGTGAGCAGGGGGGCACTGGGGGGGCATAGGGACGGTGTGGGGGTGCCAGCAGTGCTGAGTCCCTGCCCCCATCCTGTGCCCCAACAGCCGTAAAGAACAGTGCCAAGGGCTCACACCGCGACAAGCGGGCGCAGGTGGTGTACAATGAGGACCTCTTCGGGGGGCAATAAAGGTTTAGTGCACACAGCAGTGGTGTGGCAGGGTGACAATGGGACAGCGGGAGAACGGGGATGGGGGAACTGTGGGACACGGGGAGCTGCAATGGGGGAGGCTGAGTGGTGACCAGCTGCACACACACCTGTAACTGAACTGCCAGCCTCACCTGGCTGTGGTGCTGAGCATGCTGGGCTGCCTGGCCCTGCTCTCAGCAGCACTGTGTCCTCCCTCCCAGCCCCCACAATTCCACTGATACAGTTATGTCTGTTAGAGAGATTCACACTGCATGGAATGTGCCACGGCCAATAGCAACTGAAGGCTTCAGAGCCAAATTAGTGTGAGGAGGCCGTGCTGGAGCTCATCTCTTCCATGGAGCTCATAACAGCAGCACAGCAGTAACCCTGGTGGCAGCAGCACCAGGATGTTGCTGGAGCAGCACTCCTGGCTCCCCTCCTGCTCCCTCCAAGAGCTGCAGGCAGACGTACAGCACTGCTGTCCTGTGCCAGGTTTATTTAAAAACACAGCTGAGAGCCGCCGGCATAAACAGAGGAGCCTGACTACGTTCATACAATATCTTAAATAGAAGGCAAATACAAAAGGAAAAGATAAAATATTTACAGTAACAGTGGCAGACACGACATGGGCACAGTCCCACCCAGAGTCAGCAGAAAACCACTCAATACCCTGCTGAAGCACAGAGTCACCACGGCGTCCTCCAGCAGGGCCAGGGCTGCACTGTGCCCACAGCAGGGCTGGGATGGCTGCACTCTGAACTGAGACAAGCGAAGCGCACACGTGTTGGCTTCCAGAAATCATCAGCACAGCATCGCGCTCTGCCAGCAAACAGCACTGGAAATCCAGAAAAAGGGAAAGGGGGGAATAACGCAGCAGTGGCATGCAGCTCCCACTTCTCACACTGCTGCTGCATCACTGCTGATAACTGGAAAGCAGGGAGCACCCCCCGCCTTGGTGGCACATTTGGTCCAAAACACCAGAATAATTCTGCTCCCTCCCACCCCCACATTGTCATTAAGTTGCCTTAAAGGATTCAAGTCATAAACAAAAGCATACACCAAAAAAACTCAAGAGCTGGCAGAACTCCAGGCTAGACATGGGGACTGCCCGAGAAATGGGAGCACCGAAGAAGCTTCCAGCTGCACCCAACGCTGAGCATGGCCAAGGGAGGAGGAAGGAAGGAGCTTGAGGTTGAAGCCTTCAGAGCGTCACTGAATCAGGAGATCAATTGCCAGGCACTGCAGCACACAGATGGACGTCCTTCTGGGCTGTCACAGAACTGCTTTGTCCTCTTGCTGCTGAAAGGAGCCAACCAGGAGCAGGGAATGGATGCACAGGGCCTCAACTCTGACCAGCAGGAAAACTCAGGACAATGGAATGCAGTCTGCCATTTTTTACCAGTTCAGCTGTGCTTTAAGACTCATTATTGTGAAGCCTCCTTTAGTAAAGTATCACCCTGGGGTATCCAACCAAAAAGAAAAGGTTTTTATTAAATTAAAGGTTTTTTTGTTGTTGTTGTTGTTTTGTTGTTTTTTTGTTTTTTTGTTTGTGTTTTTTGTTTTTTTTTTAACATACTATAATAACTACTACGCAGTTCAACAGTCAGTCATCTCAGAAAGTTCACGAAGGAAATCATCCTCATCCTTCTCCAGGTCCAAGTCAATTTCTGCTTCCATTTCCCCTCCTGAGATTTCCGAGATGAACTTTTCAGTGTCATCTTCTACAGCCTTGGTGAGCAGGCTGACCTCCGGCAGGGCTGGAGCAGCAGTCTGGGAAGAAGGAAGACAAAGTCAAAGAAAGGAAGACAAAGTCAAAGAAAGACAAAGATTGCTCAGGAGATCCTTCCTCTGCAGCGCTTCTCCTTCAGCACTGCTGATCCTGAACCCAGCACGGGGGCTAAGGGGCTCCTGAAGGATGTTAACAACCACGTGAAGGCTGCAGAGCACCTCAGGTCTTTTTAACAATGCAGCATTAATGGACAAATTCCTTCACACCACAAAGGAATCACAGGGCTGCAGAGCATTGTGCGCACACTGCCATTCATCCAGCATCCTGCACAAAGCGACTGCTTTGAAAGGAAACCTGCAGAACATTTCAGTTCTCCACACTTTCTACAGGAGTTGTATCTCAGTATCAGCCTGACCAGGACAGCACTGACACTTCTTCCCATCCTTACCAAAGCTGTTTTTTTAGCTGGAGGCTCCTCTTCTTCAGTGCTCGTTTAAATCAGCACAGTGCTAGAGCTGTTACATACCACATTCTATTTGAGCAACAGAAAGTCATTCCTGTTCCCCTACACAACATCCACCCACAGTCTGATTTCATTGAACACGAAGCCATCGTGACCTTTTTGTATCCAGTGCTCCCACCTTAACCTCACAAGTTGTACCTGGTGCCAGCAGGGTTACTGCCTCACTGCCAGATACAATCAGATCAATTCTGAGTTTGAGGAGTGCAAAGCTGTCTGGGAAAGCCATTGAAAGTATCAGGATTGTGAAACATGGCTGCAGCTCTTCACCAAAGGCAGGAAGGTAGGAATGCACTCATGATGGTGGCACATGGTGAGCAGTGAGACATGAGAACATGTGAAGAAATTGTGTCACTGTGTCCATCTACAGAAGGGACTCACCTCTGCGGGTGCAGAGACAGCTTTGGGAGCAGCCCTGCTCCATTCCACAGTCTTTTCCTCTTCTCTTCCAGGTGCTTTAAAACAAGGAAAAAGAAAATCACTTGGTCAACAGCAAGCATAGAAAGAAACCTGAGTGCCAGTGTTTCCTCCATGTGCTTATTTCCTCACATTCAATAACAAAGAACACGAGAGAGGCGACATCTCGCAGTCCATACAGTATCCAAGCTCTTCCCTCCTTCACATGCTGTCTCTTCACGAAGCCTCTCTCACCTGCCCAATGAATAACTCACCCCCCTGACCTTTCTGACAGAGGTTGGCCCCCATGTTAAGGACTCAATCCATGCTTTACAAACACATTTACATATTAAAACAAGCAACACGCCAAAGATGAAGATAACCTTGGCGTCAACACACAGAACATGCCACACCAAAACCATGGCAGAAAGAAAGTACAGGAGAAACTGAATTACAAAACCTCACAGTGAATGAATTTTCCAGAATGAAGCAGGCAGACACCACGGATTCAATGGAAAAACACATGGATGGACATCCTGGCACTTCCTGCCTTTGCATGTTGTAAGAAACAGCCCAGGCAATTCTAAGCAAACTCCATTTGCTTGACAGGGGAAGCACTTCAGCAGAGCAGACAGTGAAACACCTCGTTACCTGCTGGCTTTGCGTTCTGCTGCATCCGCAGGGCTTTCTCCTGCTTGATTTCTTCCAAGCTTTTAATATGCATTTCTTCCAATCGCTTGATTTTACGCGGTGGCTCTTCCAGTTTCACGTTACCAGGCTCAGGTGGAGGGAAAATTCTCTTCTTCTTGCGCTTATCCTTAGATCTCTTCTCAGTAAGAACCTCTTCTACATTTGCTTCTCTTCTTCCAGTCGTCTCTTCTTCCAGATCTCCCCTGCTGGCTTGGCACCCTTCTCTGTCATCATCAAGAAAGGAGAAGCATAAGGATTACAAGAAATTACAACGAGAGCTCAAGTTTCCAGATTTGTCATAATATTACAGAATATACGTGTTCCCAACAACAACGCTCCTGAGAAAGAATAAGCAGAAAGCCTAGAGAATCTGTGCAGCAAACACCGATGACCATTTACCTCTCCTTGGTGCTCTGTCAACCTCGATCTTCTTCCCCAGCCTTTCTACGAGGCTGCGCTTCAGCGGAAGGCCACTGACATCAGCTACAGAGAGAAAACAACAACATTCCTAAGATAATTCCTTTGGAGAAAGATTTTTACAAGTCAACCACAAACTTTGGTTTCTCCAAGTGTATGTTCTCAAATTCACCTTTCAGCTGCTACACTTGTGTGCCACTTGGAGTCATCACAGACCCACGACACACTTTCCTCCCTCCTGCTTCAGCAGTGCCCTCCCATTTACGTGGAGGCAGCCAAACAGCAGCTCACAAGCAGCCCTTACCTACAGAGGATTTCCGTTTTCCAGGTTTATCAGCAGTATTCAGTTGAATCACAGGCACCTCCCCTAAAACAAAGAAAAACAAAGTGCTTATTTGACAGAAACCAACAGAATTACTGTCTTGTCATCCCATTTCCCACCCAAAACAAATACAACCAAAAGACACCACTTTGACAGCCCTGACACAAAATAATATTGCAACTGTAATGCACTCAGGGTAAGTCCCAATTGTAATTTCTCCATTCCACTTAGGAGCCACCAAATGGAAGCAAAGCATCATTACCCTGCTTTTCAGGCAGCATCACAGTGCTGACCAGTGTCCGCACATTCTCCTTCTTAGGCACACGAACAATCTGAGATTTGAGCCGATGAGCAGGAGCTCCTGAAGGTCCTTCTGATCCAAGTGTTTTTATTCCAGCATACAAACTGTCATCTGGGAACACAGAGCAGTAAATGAGACTGAGGGACAGAGGCACATGCTGAGGACCACAGCTCTGCAAACTGCCTCCTGCTCAGAAGCATGCAGAACAAACCCTGTCAGCTCTCCCCACAGCTAAGAGCACCATGGACCTGATGTCTGTCTGCTGCCCTCCTTTCATCCTTCTGGATATTAAAAGTAGGCTTTATCCCTTACTTTATCCCATCCATATGACATTAGATTCCTCTATCAGCAAATGTGGCTTTCACCACTGGTTGAAAAGATGCACATACAGGCACTTAAACTCCATGCTGTGGCCTCGTCTTGCTCTAATGATGTAAACAAAGGAGTTTACCTTCCTAATCTGAAAGGCACATGAAGTTACAAGGTAGGAACAAGATCATGGAAATAGCTGATTCCATTCAGCAACCCTATGTTCTGTTGTGTTTGTACAATGAATTGCTTTGGAGTTAATTGGCAAGTGCTTCTGATTAATCCTGGAATACCTTGTTTTGTATCAGCATCAGATTTTGTAGTGGAAATTATCTGCAATCCAAGATGGTTTTCTTCAGCTGATTGCTGGACAGGTGTTTTTGTTTCTTCTCCCTCCTTAGAAAGCTGGTCTGTACAAGCAAAGAAAAAATCAGTCTCTTCAGTTATGCGGTAGGAATTCAATCAGATTATCCACTGCACAAAGATGGCAGGCAAGGCTGAAAACCCACACAGATAAATGCTGAGTCTCCACTTGCCCATCCAAATGGCTTCTCTGTGAACAAAGAAATCCCCCCCTACACAACATTCATCTCCCTGACACCCAGTAAAAGCTTAAATGCAGGAGAACAACCTGCAAGGCAAAGGCCACAGGAGCAGAGAGAAGCTGAGCATGCAAGATAAAACTGAGGTATCAGAAGTGCACAAAGTTCAGCTGTGCACCTATCTATCAGCTCACAAGTGAACGTTACCTGGCGTTCTTTATGACACTATACCCACCTGTGAGTAATAGAGTTAATCTTTCGTACCTAAAAAAGACAAACTCACTTTGGCTTGGTGGAAAGAAAACCCCATTGAGGTAACGTCCCTTGGTGTGATGGAAGGCACAGTTGGATTTCTGGCAGCCTCCTGGCTGGTTCTCCCAGTAGCAGGAAATCATGCTGCGTTTTTTCTGAAGACAGAAAGGAAGAAGAGCTGATGGTAACGTGGACCTAAGATCTGCAAAGGGAGACTGAGCTCCAGATGGTGCCAGTGAGCAGACTGCCACAAAGCAGCACTCAAACACCACTCTGAAGAGTGCGCAGGCTGGGAGCACCAGGCTCACTGAGCTTTCCTAGCATTCTGTGGGTGAGGACACCAGTTTAGAAGGGGTTAAACTAACACACCTTGCAGAATGCTTGTCTGATTGATGTGGTTCTTTAGTATCTGTTGATAGAACACTGTTGGTATCAACTACAAGAATATTCTGCTATGATATACCAATGCCATTGAGCTCTCTTCCCTCTGCTTCCTCCCCTATTCTTAACCGTAGGAACCATCATCATTTCAAAGCAAATGAACCTAATCTGCAAAAGCACATTCAGCCCACCTAAAGAAATGAGAAGTGGGTTTGGTGATAAACTCTGAGGAGCCAACACTCACACTGATCTCCATGTGCCTGAACCTGCAGACATTCCTGAAGCAGCGGCCCTCCTTCCACAGCGTGCAGATGGTTTCATTGCCCAAAGCGGCTTCACAGTGCCTGAAGGGACAGTTGTCTCCCTGTAACCCAATGGAAACCAAGAGAGGAAAATGAAATAGTACAGCCTGAGAACTGGCCATGCTTTGAGCTCATTTTTAGCGAGTTGCTCTATTGTACAATGCAATTAGTTATGAAGTTTGCTGAAGACCAGTAATACTTCTACTTATTCTACCCATTCCTCTTAACTTCAGAACTGAAAGAAAGAAAAAATGAAGGAAAAAACCCAAGCAGACCTTTTTACAAGTGGAATAGAAGTAGAAATAGCAATCATTTCCTTTAATTGACATGCTGGACGAGCGCACAGAAGCAGTTCTGGTCTCGGGGATCTCTGTGCAGCTCTTCCTGTGCTTCTCAAAGAGCTGGCTCGTGCTTCCTTGGACTGAAAGTCTTCTACAGTCTTGATCAGTGAAATCTTCTTTTGAAAAGGAACCCTAAGCAAAACACCAAAAAGCAGAAAAGAATGAGGAATGCCCACCCGTCTTCCCAGCTTTGTTCTCTTCATTCAATCAGTCTCTCAGGAGCAGTTGTTTCAAAACATTGCCCTCCTCAACACTGGTCAAACTCTAGTAATATCACCCTGACTCAGCACGGAGTCCCTGGGCTGCACGGCTGCAAGCCCTCCAATGGAGCCCCTCCTTCAACACCACGAGTGACAGCAGTGAGTAACCCCAACACATTTGTCTGACCGCTGCAGGTCTTCAAGCTCAACCACCTGGACAACCTCAGCAAATACAGTGATCTTCAAAGCTTTGCAGTTCACTTCTCCTGTAGGCCGAACCAACACTGAATCCGTGAATTAATTAATTATAACAGGTTAGGAAGAATTTTCCTCCTCACTTTGCCTATCTCAAATTCTGTAAGTTGGAATTTCTGGTCTTCAAGGATTCTTCACCTTTGAAGAATCCACAAAAACCATCCTCCGTCTTTATTACCTGTACAGCAAAAGCATGCCAGTGCGTATCAATACACAAATCCACACACATGTGCCTGTATACTGTAACTCAGCACTGCATGGAGCTGCAGCACGTTCTGCTCAGCCACAACAAGGGTTTGGGTTGGTTCATTTTTTTTTTTCTTTTCTGATGTAAAAATCAAATATTTTGGTATTTTAGATTTGTTTTGTTGTTGTATTTTTTAAGGTACCAAATGCAGTAAAACCTGCAACCAGGCCAGACAGAAGATCAAATTCAAGTGATTCAGAACTCTTTCATTAAAGTGCTGCACATTTCTGAGCTAAGCATTTCCGATAGTCAATAAAAGTTGGAACCTTTTACTCACACAGACACTAGTGAATTTTCGAGGAAATTTTTTTTTTTTTTTTTTTTTCCCAGGGAATTTCCCCAAATCTAAACTAAAGAGAGGAGAAGTCGGGTTCTCAAGTTAGTTGCTGGATTGACTGCATGACAAAGGGAACAAAAACAGCACTTAAGGACAAAGTTCCCTTCCCTCCTCCAATACTGATAGAAATGCTGCCTTTTTACCTTTAGTACCTTCACAACGGATTGGCAGATTCCTACGTTCCTAAAGACCTCAATGCTGCTCAGCACAGACACCGGGCACCAACTGTCACTGGACTCTGCACCGTGGAACACGCACACAGCTCAGCACTTCTGTTTCCTCACAATTGGAAGGGTTCTGGAATTGGGAGCATGAAGCGGACTAGAAATACCTCACATCCCTCTGCTCCTTACAAGCCCTTCCATTTTAAAACAAGATAAGCCCAGACACATCTGTTAGCACAGCAGCCCAAATGCTAACCAGAACACACAGTGTGTAACACCGAAAGTACCAGTTTAATGCCATGCCACAAACCCTATTTAATGGTGCAGGTGACCGCCCCTATCAGATACCCATGACCTCCATGACTCCAGCTCTGGTGCACGCAGGCACCACCTGCCCAATACCCAACATCTCCCCCCTCTTTATCATCTCCAGCCCCTGTAAAGGTTCCCCTGCATACTCCCTGTTACCCCAAAGGTGATTTGCACATTTAAGGCTATTCCGCAAATGAATCAATCATTAAACATATGCGAAAAACAATGAAACTGTCATAATAACATACCAAAGAGATGCAGCTGCAGTGACTACAAACCTGAAAGCACACAACAGCAATCTGCCTAAAAATTGTGAAATGCTGTATGGCAACACTTAGTCAACTTGTAGAGAACGGTGCATTCAAGTTCAAGATAACAGCACAGTACACAATGGAGTTACAACTTCTCCAAGTTCAATGTAACACTATTGTACAGAATCTTCGTGGCAATCCAGTTCTGTCCAGTGTGCATTATAATGTCACACTCCATAACCAAATAAGAAGACAAAAACATATTGGCTGTGCAGAATCGTTCTGAATGTCCACCACTGGGGGACTATCCAGGAACAAGGTCTCCCCCGCTCACGAACTATCAGTCCGGCATGAAGGCTGGATTCCCAGTTCGGACCTTCAGGCACATTTGGAGCAACGCAGTCTCATGTGCCGTTACCAGCAGCCGCTGCCCAGTGCTGACGTCAAATCACTGGCTGCACTGGAGACATTAACCAAGGAGTTGTTGACCAAAACTGGTGCTGAGATGTTCCGATCCTCACGGTGCACAGGATGGCTCATCATTTGGTGCCGGCTTAACCCAACGTGCCGGCAGCCAGTAGGGCCCACTTGGGGTCCCGACACAGACGTGTTTCCTGCCCATGACGAGGAGTGGCATAGGGTCTGGGAGCCATGGCCCTCCGTCGGGTCTGATCAGGACCTGACCTATTGGTGTCCATTCGGTCAGCTGATGGTCTCCCATCCGATTCTCTCACGCAGGAGGAGAGCGTGTGGGCACAGCTCAGGCCCCTCCAGCCCTCCCCCCTCTTTAAGCGCACAAAGACGCCCCTTCAAGGTCTGATGTGCACACTCCACAATAACCTGGCCGGTGCTGCTGCCAGGAATGCTGAAGATATGCTTAATGCCCCAAACTGTGCACTAGTGTCCAAAACATGCACTTCTATATCCGGGGTCATTGTCAGTCTTTAACTCATGAGGTGCACCCATGACAGCGATGGCCATGCACAACGCTTTTATGTAATGCATGGCGGTCTGTCCAGATTGTGCCACAGCCCAGAGAAAACCACTGCATGTGTCAGTTGTGACATGCAAGTGACAGAAACACCCAAACTCTGGGAAGTCTGTGACATCCAGCTGCCAAACCTCATTTGGTCTCAAACCTCTGGGGTTCACCCCTGCAGGAAACAGGTTAGCCATAACTCCCGCTCCTCCTTGGCCAATTCAGTTAACTTTCTAAGAGCACCAAGGGCGGGTAGCAGCTTCTGCGGCTCTTCATCCCCTGCACAAGCTCACAGAGCTCCATGCTGGCTTTCTCTAATGCTGACCGACTGACACAGTGAGAAGCTTCATCAGCCAGACCTCTCTGCATTATCCACTTAATAAGCAGGGAGGCTTATTAAGTCCAGAAAAAGGGAAAGGGGGGAATAACGCAGCTGTGGCGTGCAGCTCCCGCTTCTCACACTGCTGCTGCATCACTGCTGATAACTGGAAGGCAGGGAGCACCCCCCATTCTTGGAGGCACATTTGGTCCAAAACACCAGAATAATTCTGCTCCCTCCCACCCCCACATTGTCATTAAGTTGCCTTAAAGGATTCAAGTCAAAAACAAAAGCATACACCAACAAAACTCAAGAGCTGGCAGAACTCCAAGCTAGACATAGGGACTACCCAAGAAATGGGAGCCCCAAAGAAGCTTCCAGCTGCACCCAACGCTGAGCATGGCCAAGGGAGGAGGAAGGAAGGAGCTTGAGGTTGAAGCCTTCAGAGCATCACTGGATCAGGAGATCAATTGCCAGGCACTGCAGCACACAGATGGACGTCCTTCTGGGCTGTCACAGAACTGCTTTGTCCTCTTGCTGCTGAAAGGAGCCAACCAGGAGCAGGGAATGGATGCACAGGACCTCAACTCTGACCAGCAGGAAAACTCTGGACAATGGAATGCAGTCTGCCAATCTTTTACCAGTTCAGCTGTGCTTTAAGACTCATTGTGAAGCCTTTTAAAATATTTATTTTTATATATATATACTACAAGACTACTCAGATATACTATCAATCATCTCAGAAAGTTCAAGATGGAGTTCATCCACGTCCTTCTCCAGCTCCAAGTCATATTGTCCTTCCATTTCCTCTAAGAATTCCGAGATGAACTTTTCGAGGTCATCTTCTTCTACAGCCTTGGTGAGCAGGCTGACCTCCGGCAGGGCTGGAGCAGCAGTCTGGGAAGAAGGAAGACAAAGTCAATGATTGCTCAGGAGATCCTTCCTCTGCAGCACTTCTCCTTCAGCACTGCTGAGCCTTAACCCAACATGGGGCCAAGGGGCTCCTGAAGGACGTTAACAGTAAGCCTGACCAGGACAGCACTGACGCTTCCTCCCCTCCTTACCAAAGCTGCTATTTTAGCTTTTTTAGCTGGAGGCTCCTCTTCTTCAGTGCTTCTCTGAGGATTCACAGCTGCCACAGCAGAAGGAGAGATCTCAGCAGCCTTCCGCTTCCTTGCTCTCTTTATGGGGCTGCTGGCTTTGCCATCCCAAGGCTTCTCACACACGTTGCACTTGGCTTCCAGTTCCCCTGCTAAGATTTCTGAGATGAACTTTTCAAAGTCATTTTCTTCTACAGCCTTGGTGAGCAGGCTGACCTCTGGCAGGGCTGGAGCAGCAGTCTGGAAAGAAGGAAGACAAAGTCAATGATTGCTCAGGAGATCCTTCCTCTGCAGCGCTTCTCCTTCAGCACTGCTGAGCCTTAACCCAACACGGGGGCCAAGGGGCTCCTGAAGGACCTTATCAGTAAGCCTGACCAGGGCAGCACTCATGCTTCCTCCTCTCCTTACCAAAGCTGCTATTTTAGCTTTTTTAGCTGGAGGCTCCTCTTCTTCAGTGCTTCTCTGACGATTCACAGCTGCCACAGCAGAGGGAGAGATCTCAGCAGCCTTCCTCTTCCTTGCTCGCTTCGTGGGGCTGCTGGCTTTGCCATCCCAAGGCTTCTCACACACGTTGCCCTTGGCTACAGGAAGAAGAGAGAGCTGGTACAATTGTGCCTTGAGAGGAGTCCAGGTTGTCCTGTCATTCCCACAGCTCTTCTCCACAGTTAAATACATCTGGCCAGCAAAATTACATTGCTCTTTCCACAAATCTCAGCAATATCTTCCACAGTAAGTGCTGCATACCAACAGTCCCACCAAAGGAACAAAGAAACTGCACAGCTACACCATATTATAACCCAGACAAGGGAAACAGCCATACAGCAGGAGAAAGCAATACATGGTCCCTCTAGAGAAAGGAAAAAGCAGGAGCTACAGACAAGAGTGTGCAACCAGACGCTGTGCAAGCCACAACAGACCCACAAAATACATCCAGGGGTTTATCACACAGGTAAGTCTGCAGCTCAGTGCCACTGTCTGTCCCTCGTTCTCAAGCTGAAGTCTGGCTGGAAGGAACACAAGTGAACTAAGAAAATAAGCATTTCCCTTTCTAGCACTAAGCAAAGGCATGCACCCACCATGAGCACTCAGGTCCCTTTACTTCCGAGGACCACCTCACACTCAACACTCATTCATACTTCTCTGCTCCTGAGGTTGGGCTGATGGTTTCCCTGGCAATGCTGTTGCCCACCGTGCTGAGATTTCACTTAGGCCTTTGCAAGCTGATAAGCTGAACATGAAGGGTGGATTCAGGACTGCTAAGCTCTGCACTTTTACCTTTGACTGTTTCTTTAGCTGCAGCCGGCACAGCAGCCACTTCCTTCTTCAGCTTCTTTGGTTGTCTCAGCTGCAGCTTCTCCTTTATTGCCCCCTCAAGGCTCTTTGCTTGAGCTCTAGAATTTGGTGTACTCTGATCCCAGGGCTAAAAAGAAATAAAGTAAGTGCAAAATCAGAACAAACACCAGGGGGAGTGTATGAAGGAAATCAGATTGGAGATATTGCAAAAACGGCTGCACCTGGAACAGTACATTCCTGTCACTTGGGTCACTGACCCTTTCATAAATGCCTCCCTATAACAAGATCCATGCTTTGCTGTGAAAACACTGTTTCAAACGTGTGCAATTAACAAAGCAAGCTCGTTTAAATCAGCGCAGTACTGGAGTTGTTACCTACCACATTCTATCTGAGCAACAGAAAGTCATTCCTGTTCCCCTACACAACATCCACCCACAGTCTGATTTCATTGAACACGAAGCCATCGTGGCCTTTTTGTATCCAGTGCTCCCACGTTAACCTCACAAGTTGTACCTGGTGCCAGCAGGGTTACTGCCTCACTGCCAGATACAATCAGATCAATTCTGAGTTTGAGGAGTGCAAAGCTGTCTGGGAAAGCCATTGAAAGTACCAGGATTGTGAAACATGGCTGCAGCTCTTCACCAAAGGCAGGAAGGTAGGAATGCACTCATGATGGTGGCACATGGTGAGCAGTGAGACATGAGAACATGTGAAGAAATTGTGTCACTGTGTCCATCTACAGAAGGGACTCACCTCTGCGGGTGAAGAGACAGCTTTGGGAGCAGCCCTGCTCCATCCCACAGTCTTTTTCTCTTCTCTTCCAGGTGCTTTAAAACAAGGAAAAAGAAAATCACTTGGTCAACAGCAAGCATAGAAAGAAACCTGAGTGCCAGTGTTTCCTCCATGTGCTTATTTCCTCACATTCAATAACAAAGCACAGAGGCGACATCTCGCAGTCCATACAGTATCCAAGCTCTTCCCTCCTTCACATGCTGTCTCATCACAAAGCCTCTCTCACCTCCCCAATGAATAACTCACCCCCCTGACCTTTCTGACAGAGGTTGGCCCCCATGTTGAGGAGTCAATCCATGCTTTTCAAATATATTTACATATCAAACTAAGCAACACACGCCAAAGATGAAGGCAACCTTGGCATCAACACACAGAACATGCTACACCAAAAACATGGCAGAAAAAAAAATGTACAAGAGAAACTGAATTACAAAACCTCACAGCGAATGAATTCTCCAGAATGAAGCAGGCAGACACCACGGATTCAATGGAAAAACACATGGATGGACATCCTGGCACTTCCTGCCTTTGCATGTTGTAAGAAACAGCCCAGGCAATTCTAAGCAAACTCCATTTGCTTGACAGGGGAAGCACTTTGGCAGAGCAGACAGTGAAGCACCTCCTTACCTGCTGGCTTTGCGACCTGCTGCATCCGCAGGGCTTTCTCCTGCTTGATTTCATCCAAAGTTTTAATATGAATTTCTTCCAATCTCTTGATTTTACGCCGTGGCTCTTCCAGTTTCACGTTACCCAGCCCAGGTGGAGGGATAATTCTCTCGTTCTTGCATTTACCCTCAGCTCTCTTCTCAGTAAGAAGCTCTTCTACTTTTTGCTTCTCTTCCTCCAGTCCTTTGTGTTTCCTTTCAGCCAGGGCTTCCGAGTAGGTTTTAATGTGAACTGCAGGGGAAGGCCTCACCCCGGAGCTGGGATCCTCCACCTTACAGCACCCTTCTGCCTGGGGGGCAGCTGGGGTTTCTCCTCGCTGATTCGCTCTTTCAAGACGGATCTCTTCCAGAGTCTTGACATTGATCTCCCCTGCTGGCTTGGCACCCTTCTCTGCCATCATCAAGAAAGGAGAAGCATAATGATTAAATGAGAGTCCAACGAGAGCTTAAGTTTCCAGATTTGTCATAATATTACAGAATATACGTGTTCCCAACAACAACGCTCCTGAGAAAGAATAAGCAGAAAGCCTAGAGAATCTGTGCAGCAAACACCAATGACCATTTACCTCTCCTTGGTGCTCTGTCAATCTTGATCTTCTTCCCCAGCCTTTCTGCAAGGCTGCGCTTCAGCGGAAGGCCACTGACATTAGCTACAGAGAGAAAACAACAACATTCCTAAGATAATTCCTTTGGAGAAAGATTTTTACAAGTCAACCACAAACTTTGGTTTCTCCAAGTGTATGTTCTCAAATTCACCTTTCAGCTGCTACACTTGTGTGCCACTTGGAGTCATCACAGACCCACGACACACTTTCCTCCCTCCTGCTTCAGCAGTGCTCTCCCATTTACGTGGAGGCAGCCAAACAGCAGCTCACAAGCAGCCCTTACCTACAGAGGATTCCTGTTTTCCAGGTTTATCAGCAATATTCAGTTGAATCACAGGCACCTCCCCTAAAACAAAGAAAAACAAAGTGCTTATTTGACAGAAACCAACAGAATTACTGACCTGTGAGCTCATTTCCCACCCAAAACAAAGACACCACTTTGACAGCCCTGACAGAAAATAATATTGCAACTGTAATGCACTCAGGGTAAGTCCCAATTGTAATTTATCCATTCCACTTAGGAGCCACCAAATGGAAACAAAGGTACTCATCATTACCCTGCTTTGCAGACAGCGTCACAGTTCTGACCAGTGTCCGCACATTCTCCTTCTTCGGCACAGGAACAGTTTGAGATTGGAGCTGATGAGCAGGAGCTCCTGAAGGCCCTTCTGATCCAAGTGAACAAACAGACAGTGTTTACAACAGGAAAAAGAAAAGCCACTGCCAACAACAAAAACAAACCTGACAGAACCGTCACAAAGACCAATGCGCATTTGTTACTCACTACTGTCCAATGTGCAACAACCACTGCACGGCTCTATTCCCCAACACAGTGCCAGCTATCTGAGTATTATCAGAAGGATAACAAAGTAGGGCATATGAACTCACCACTTTGTTGTTTGGTTTTATCCTTTTGTTTCTTCAGTCTGATTTCTTCAAGTGTTTTTATTCCAAAATTCAGACTGTCATCTGGGAAAACAGAGCAGTGAATGAGACTGAAGGACAGAGGCACACGCTGAGGACCACAGCTCTGCAAACTGCCTCCTGCTCAGAAGCATGCAGAACAAACCCTGTCAGCTCTCCCCACAGCTAAGAGCACCATGGACCTGATGTCTGTCTGCTGCCCTCCTTTCATCCTTCTGGATATTAAAAGTAGGCTTTATCCCTTACTTTATCCCATCCACACGACATTAGATTCCTCTATCAGCAAATGTGGCTTTCACCACTGGTTGGAAAGATGCACATACAGGCACTTAAACTCCATGCTGTGGCCTCGTCGTGCTCTAATGCTGTAAACAAAGGAGTTTACCTTCCTAATCTGAAAGGCACATGAAGATACGAGGTAGGAACAAGATCATGGAAATAGCCGAGTCCATTCAGCAACCCTATGTTTTGTTGTGTTTGTTCAATAAATTGCTTTGGAGTTAATTGGCAAGTGCTTCTGATTAATCCTGGAATACCTTGTTTGGTATCAGCATTAGATTTCCTGATGGAAATGATCCGCGATCCATGATGGTTTTCTTTAGCTGGTTGCTGGACAGGTGTTTTTATTCCTTCTCCCTCCTTAGAAAGCTGGTCTGTACAAGGAAAGAAAAAATCAGTCTCTTCAGTTACGCGGTAGGAATTCAATCAGATTTCCCATATTTATGTAGCTCATACAATGACACTTCTTAAGTACAAATGTAAGTGACTACAGATGGGTTCTTTATTTAAACAGCTACACTTACCTGGTAAACCCATAGAAGCAGCCTATGTGAATAGATTAACTACTAGAGAACCAGGAAATCAACCACACTCACCATCACATTTGTCACCATGTGCAGAATTGATGACAACGGGAGGATGTGTCGGGCTTGGGACAGTCTCTGACTTTTCCACTTCCATCACTTCCAATGACTGTGGAAAGGGATCGGAGTGCACAGAAAGCTTGCTCTGCTGCACTGTTATCTGAGCTGCCCTCGGATCGTCACCTGCAGACTCTGGTGGACTCAGCAGAGTAGCTACAGGAAGAAAAGGATCAATTTAAAACTTTGATCCTAACCTTACAACCACTGCACAAAGATGGCAAGCAAGGCTGAAAACCCACACAGATAAATGCTGAGTCTCCAGTTGCCCATCCAACTGGCTACTGGGCGAACAAAGAAATTCCCCCCTACACAACATTCACCCAGTAAAAGCTTAAATTCAGGAAAACAACCTGCAAGGCAAAGGCCACAGGAGCAGAAAGAAGCTGAGCATGCAAGAAAAAACTGAAATATCAGAAGCGCATAAAGTTGAGCTGTGCTCCTATCTATCATCTTCCCAGCTTTCTTCTGTTCATTCAATCAGTCTCTCAGGAGCAGTTGTTTCAAAACATTGCCCTCCTCAACACTGGTCAAACTCTAGTAACATCACCCTGACTCAGCACGGAGCCCCTGGGCTGCACGGCTGCAAGCCCTCCAATGGAGCCCCTCCTTCAACACCACGAGTGACAGCAGTGAGTAACCCCAACACATTTGTCTGACCGCTGCAGGTCTTCAAGCTCAACCACCTGGACAACCTCAGCAAAGACAGCGATCTTCAAAGCCTTGCAGTTCACTTCTCCTGTAGGCTGAACCAACACTGAATCCGTCAATTAAGAATAATGGGGTAGGAAGAATTTTCCTCCTCACTTTGCCAATGTCAAATTCTGTAAGTTGGAATTTCTGGTCTTCAAGGTTTCTTCACCTACGAAGAAAACACTAAAACCTTCCCCTGTCTTTGTTACTTGTACAGCAAAAGCATGCCAGTGCGTATCGATACACAAATCCACACACATGTGCCTGAATACGGTAACTCAGCACTGCATGGAGCTGCAGCACGATCTGCTCAGCCACAACAAGGGTTTGGGTCGGTTTCTTTTATTTTCTGATGTAAAAATCAAATATTTTGGTATTTAAGGTTTGTTTTGTTGGTTGCTTTTTTTTTTTTAAGGTATCAAATGCAGTAAAACCTACAACCAGGACAGACAGAAGATCAAATTCAAGTGATTCGGAACTCTATCATTAAAGTGCTGCACTTTTCTGTGCTAAGCATTTCCTACAGTCAGTAAGGAAAGGCTGGAACCTTTTACTCACACAAACACTAGTGAATTTTCCAAAAAATATTTTTTTTTTTCAGGGAATTTTCCCAAATCTAAACTAAAGAGAGGAGAAGTCGGGTTCTCAAGTTAGTTGCTGGACTGACTGCATGACAAAGGGAACAAAAACAGCAGTTAAGGAATAAAGTTTCCTTCCCTCCTATAATACTGATAGAAATGCTGCCTTTTTACCTTTAGTACCTTCACAACAGATTCCTCTCTGGCAGATTCCTACGATCCTAAAGACCTCAATGCTGCTCAGCACAGACACCGGGCACCAACTGCCACTGGACTCTGCACCGTGGAACACGCACACAGCTCAGCACTTCTGTTCTCACAATTGGAAGGGTTCTAGAATCTAGAACCGCCTCATCAGATACTTGTGACCTCCCTGACTCCAGCCCTGGTGCACGCAGGCACCACCTGCCCAATACCCAACATCTCCCCCCTCTTTATCATCTCCAGCCCCTGTAAAGGTTCCCCCGCGTACTCCCTGTTACTCCAAAGGTGATTTGGCTATTCCGCTATTCCGCAAATGAATCAATCATTAAACATATGCGAAAAACAATGAAACTGTCATAATAACATACCAAAGTGATGCAGCTGTAGTGCCTACAATCCTGAAAGCACACAACAGCAATCTGCCTAACAATTGTGAAATGCTGTATGGCAACACTTAGTCAACTTGTAGAGAACGGTGCATTCAAGTTCAAGATAACAGCACAGTACACAATGGAGTTACAACTTTTCCAAGTTCAATGTAACACTATTGTACAGAATCTTTGTGGCAATCCAGTTCTGTCCAGTGTGCATTATAATGTCACACTCCATAACGAAATAACAAGACAAAAACATATTGGCTGTGCAGAATCGTTCTGAATGTCCACCACTGGGGGATTATCCAGGAACAAGGTCTCCCCCGCTCACGAACTATCAGTCCGGCATGAAGGCTGGATTCCCAGTTCGGACCTTCAGGCACATTTGGAGCAACACAGTCTCATGTGCCGTTACCAGCAGCCGCTGCCCAGTGCTGACGTCAAATCACTGGCTTCACTGGAGACATTAACCAAGGAGACATTGACCAAAACCGGTGCTGAGATGTTCGGATCCTCACGGTGCACAGGATGGCTCGTCATTTGGTGCCGGCTTAACCCAACGTGCCGGCAGCCAGCAGGGCCCACTTGGGGTCCCGACACAGACGTGTTTCCTGCCCATGACGAGGAGTGGCATAGGGTTTGGGAGCCATGGCCCTCCGTCGGGTCTGATCAGGACCTGACCTATTGGTGTCCATTCGGTCAGCTGATGGTCTCCCATCCGATTCTCTTACGCAGGAGGAGAGCGTGTGGGCACAGCTCAGGCCCCTCCAGCCCTCGCCCCTCTTTAAGCGCACAAAGACGCCCCTTCAAGGTCTGATGTGCACACTCCATAATAGCCTGGCAGGTGCTGCTGCCGGGAATGCTGAAGATATGCTTAATGCCCCAAGCTGTGCACCAGCGTCCAAAACATGCATTTCTATATGCTGGGTCATTGTCAGTCTTTGACTCATGAGGTGCACCCATGACAGTGATGGCCATGCACAACGCTTTTATGTAATGCATGGCGGTCTGTCCAGATTGTGCCACAGCCCAGAGAAAACCACTGCATGTGTCAGTTGTGACATGCAAGTGACGGAAACACCCAAACTCTGGGAAGTCTGTGACATCCATCTGCCAAACCTCATTTGGTCTCAAACCTCTGGGGTTCACCCCTGCAGGAAACAGGTTAGCCATAACTCCCGCTCCTCCTTGGCCGATTCAGTTAACTTTCTAAGAGCACCAAAGGTGGGTAGCAGCTTCTGCGCCTCTTCGTCCCCTGCAAAAGCTCACAGAACTCCATGCTGGCTTTCTCTAATGCTGACCGACTCACACAGTGAGAAGCTCCGTCAGCCAGACCTCTCCGCATTATCCACATAATAAGCAGATTGAGGTCCTCATCTCACACTCTGTGTCATTTCTTGTCAGCATGTCCTGTCCCATCCCTGGCTCTCCACCAGGACTGTAATGCTGGGGTGAGCAACACTGGGCACTGTCAGTGTGTTTTTCTTGCAAGCATCTTCCAGGGAAATACGTGCAGGCGTTCCCCACTCTTGGCTGTATCTCTGCAGTGCTGGGTCCTGTGTGAGCAGAGCTCTCTGCCCCAGAAGCCAAGTCACTGCTGTGCAGAGCTCAGCCTCGGGGTGAATGTGCTCCTGAGTTTGTCCCAGTGCAAGGACAACCTTCTCATTGCCCTTTAGGAGCACCTCTGGTGCTGATGGGTGCTCTGCTCTCAGCAACCACTGGATACACGGCGCCAGACGCGTGTGTGCTTTGTCGCCTTGAGCTGTTTGCTCTGATCGCATCTCACCCTGGGGAGCCGGGATTTCCCTTTGGTCTCGGTGTCACTTCGAGACCAGTAGCAACACTAGGGGTCAGAGGAGAGCTGCTGAATGTGTGAGCAAAGCTGCTAATTGAGAAGGAGATCGCACGCGGGTGACTTCGAAACCCGAATTAATGAGCTTACCTTCACCCTCCTGACTAATGCAGACCTCATGCAGCCCTGGGCCTGCCCTTCTCCAGCCTCCTGCCTTGTTTTGCCTACTCATAGGAAAAGATTTAGCATAGCTCAGAGCCCCAGGCAGCGCTTGGAATGCCAGCAGGAAAGAGCTGCTGGTGTCCACATAGCTCAGGACTGCAGGAGTGGGGCTGCTGGACCTCAGTGTTCTGAACACTCTGATGTGGAAGTGATTGGCAGATGCTGTGGCCGGAGGGATGAGGTGCCTGCAGGGCGTCCCTTGGAAGAAGGTTTGGTGAGGATGGATCCTCTGAGCCAGCATCGGGGACAGGGTGCTGGGTGCAAATGCCAGTGCTGCCCTCTGTCATCCTGTTGGTTTTAAAAGGAGTACAGCTCCGTTTCCAAACTTTGCCAACCACAGGCTGGCTGGCAGCTTGAAGGAACTGCCATGAAATAGGTCTAATGAAGCGTTCCTGGCAGAGCTTCAGGATGGAGAAAGTGCAGTTTGTCCTCAACTGAGCTGAGGTCCAATGAGCTGAGTTTCCTGGCTCAGAGCAGAGGCCGTGAGCATCACGTCTCACAGTCTGTGTCACCTGGGCAGAGCCGTTAGGCAGGGGCTGCTAGTGGGGAGATGCCAAGGTTTTCCATGAAGATGATTGCTCAGATATGCCTGAGTTCAGATGGAGGGGCCCATTGCCCTACCAGGAAGTGGAAGATGCTTGGGGGTGAGGCAGCTCGTGCTTTCCCATGCCTGTAGGACCTTACAGTGCTGTGCCTTTCCACATACCTACCCCACCTTCTTTCTTTCCCATGCAGGGGTCATCATTAATCCAGTGGGTGGCACCAAGAATGCCCGGACAGCCCCACTGCAGTGCGTCTCTGTGGCAGAAGGACACACCAAGCCTGTGCTCTGCCTGGATGCCACCGATGAACTGCTTTTCACTGCCTAAAAAGGTATATGTTGGACAGAACAGGTGTGGGGGCTGCTGGCTTTTTATGCGCTAGTCTCATAGATCTCCCCAGGCTGGCGTGGGGAATTGGGGTGCATGGCAGGGATGGCTCCTTCTGGGCTGCTCCCCTGTCCCTGCCTTCTGATGTCCAGGTGCTGGAGCAGGCTGGCTCCATTGCCCTGGAGAGGAGCTGTGGGTGGTGGGAGGCAGCGCTTGGGAAGGAGTCGGTGCCTCCACGCCACGGAGGAACTCCCCAGCCCAACTCTCTCAGGCACGTTCTTCTTCCTACAGACCGGAGCTGTAAGATGTGGAACTTGGTGACAGGTCAGGAAATTGCTTCCCTCAAGGGTCACCCAAATAATGTTGTTTCCATCAAGTACTGCAGCCACACGGGGTTGGTGTTCACCGTGTCCACGTTGTACATCAAAGTGTGGAACATCCGGGACTCAGCGCGCTGCATCCGCACCCTGACGTATGTAGTGGGAAGAGTGGCTGTGGGGGACTGTGGGCAGCTCTGGCTTTGCAGAAGATGGTGTGAGGAACTCCTGGGGTCCCACAGGCTGGAAACAGAGCCCAGCTGTTTTAGGATCAGTGCCTACAGCTGTAGGAAACAGGGAGGCTTAGGGAGATCTTGGAATGGAATCTGTGGGGACCCTCTGCAGCAAAGGCTCAAAGGAAAGGACCTGGAAGAGCTTTTCAGCCCTTCCTGGGGGTGGCCAAGAGCACCAGCAAGAAGGGATGGGGATTTTCTTTTTTGCTTCAACTAATATGCCACAGGAAGACGACCACATTAACCCAGCTGTATTTGTTGTTGTTGTTTATCTACAGCATGAAGCATTTCACTTGGAAAGTCTCTGCTGCCACTCATCGTACAACAGACTTAAAGCACAGCACTTGGCACCTAGCAGTGCTGTGAAGGGTTGGAAAGGCAGCGCATCATTGTGCTGAGGGCCAAGAGACGGTTCAGACAACAGAAGCATTTGTCCACATTTCTGACATGAAGGCTGTCGCCTCCCGATCCGGCGACAAATCAAGGCTGCTGTGTGAAAGTACCGTGCCTCCGCACACGGGAACGGACGGGACTCACACACAGTGTGTAACACCGAATGTACCAGCTTAATGCCACGCCACAAACCTACCCAATACCCAACAGGGGGGACCAGTCAATGCTGCTCATCAGCCATCAACCCCAGATGCTGGAGAAGGCAGACCATGTTGTGGTGCTGGAGCATGACACGATGGCTGAGATGGGGACACCCACCGAACTGAGGACCCGCAATGGACCCTTGTAAGAGGCCATGCTTTTTACATTACTGTCTCAAAGTTTGCTGAAATGGACAAGTTCAGGCAAGTCCTGACCAAGGTTCCAGGACAGAGACACACAGGAACCAAGGTTCGAGAAATCCCTTTGTTTAGGAGATGGACAAGTCGGGGAGCTACCAAAGGGAGATAAGATACTGATTAATGGCCCTTAAGTGGTCTTTTGTGTTGGCCTATCTCAAGGAAGATGGCCATCTCTGAGGACTAATGTCCCTCAAGTGGTCTTCCATGTTGGCCCATCTCAAGGAAGATTGACAACTCTGAGGAAATCACAGGACTCTGACCTGAGCGGTCCCGAAATGTCTCGAAGGCTGGAAAGAAGGATAAAAAGGGCACGGACAAACCCCAAATTTGAGGTTTTTTGACACCAGATGCCTCACTATGGAAACAAGGATGTTTTCTGTCATCAGATGCCTCTCTACGCGAGCGCCTGCATGCTGAAGAAGATGCCTGCATGCTGAAGAACCTTTGTGGGCATCTAGGTATCTGACCTCAGATTCCTCCACCGTTGTCCTACTGCTGCCTATTATCTCTTCTGGGATTGCTGCTCGAGACTCTGCTTTGAGGGACCTCGCTGCCCAAGACTCCACTTCCTGAGACCTCGCTATTCTGACCATCTTCTCTGCGTTTCATCGATCTGTGGCCTGCTACTTCGCTGCTGCTCTCCCCTACGCTTATTTTGCCCCGGACCAACGTTAACAACGTGCTATGGGACGCTGCTGCATTCAGGAGGTGACTATTCCCCACTGTAACGTAATTCTTGCTCTTTTCTACCTTTTTCTATCGCCTACTTTCCCTTCCCCATCACCCTAATTTTGGCATTTGTCCCTCTCCCTTCCCCATCTCCTCAACTGTCTATTATTTCCAATAAACTGGAATCAACTGTCTATTATTTCCAATAAACTGGAATTTATTTCCAATAAACGGATCAACATTTGAATGTTCTTCTTCTTAATCTCACCCGGGCATAACATATCAAAAGAACCTTTGCCTCACTCCTAAATTGAAGCGAGACAACCCTACAGCCGGCTGCTGCAGCACTGAGGACCACAGGGCAGCTGGAGTGGGATGCGATGGGACATGGGGAGCTGTGGCTGTCTCCGCTCCCCGCTGCAGGATGGGAAGAGTGGGATGCTCTGGGATTTGTATGGAATAAAGTGGAGATGTTTTGTAGAGGAGCAGGTTGGGATGGGGGGTGTGGGCAGCTCAGCCTCAGTGCATGGTTGGTTATGGAAGCTGGGTGTCTGCCCTCAGAATGTGGCTCTGGCAGCACTGTGGGTTATGGGGGGGAAGCACAGCTCAGCCCAATACTAGATGAACTTTCCAGTCATGTCTTCATGCCAAAGCGGTGCAGATAGCACAGGGAGTGCAAAGGGGAGGAGGAGAGCAGCAGTGTGAAATGGAGCAATGGGCAAAGAGTGTGGGGTGGGGGGAGGAGGGATGAGGAGAGGTCCCCTCATCCACCCCAACCCTGAGCACAGCACAGAGCAGAATGCAGGCAGGCTGAGCACAGAACAGCCCGACACTTTATTTCACAAGAAACAGCACAGGAAAAGCATAACAGCATAGGAAGCAGAGGGAGATGTGAGAGGTAGAGGGGATGGGGCTGTGTTCATCACCGACCCCAAATGCTCGTGTGGCCAGTTGGCCCCTTGCAGGCTGAAGCACAGCACTCAGACGGTTTGGTTACTTCCTGTGTGAAGAAGAAGAGATGGTGTCCCATAGGGCCACGTTCACATCCCAGCCCTCAGCTCCCTGCAGAGTCCCAGCCCAGCCCTGGTGCAGCACCACAAGGAGCACAAGGAGCACAGGGACCCCTTCCAACCCCCAGACCCACACCGCAGCTGTGCTCGAGTTGCTGCTTCCACCTTCCTGGCCTGTAAGGTAAGAAGAGCCATTGTCTCAGCCCAGTTTGTAGGAGGGAGGCAAGGTTCTTTGATATGCGTATACCTGGTGCGGGATTAAGAAACAACGGTTCAAACATTGGTCCAACCAGTTTATTACAAGACTTTATCAGGGAGATGGGGAAGGGGAGGACGGACGCTATTATGGTGTAGGGTGATGGGGAAGGGAATGCAGTAAAAATATGAAATAGAAGCAAGGAGTCTCTGTAGGAAGCAAGAGGGAGATATTCACCACCATGGATCCATCGAGGTTTGTAGTTCAGTCATTGGTCTTCAGTCGTGGTGGGTCGTCAGGCGTTGTTCTGTTAATGGTGACCACGATGACAATTTCCAATGGTAGCACCAACTTATTTATATGTCCAAAGTGGTCAAGTCAGCTCTCTTTGGAGTGACAGCTCAAATCCAAAGTAGTTGAGTCAGCACTCCTTGGAATGGAAGCTTCTGGCTCTGGGATCTTAGCAGAAATTCCTTTGTTCCCATCTTCTGAGGCTTGCCAGCAGATAAGAGGGAGCAGGGATACCCATCCGCATCCTGTTTTTCACAGGGCACGATGGCTTCATTACCCAGATTTCCCACACCAAGCTGGAGCTATTTAGTCCCGGGCCAGATCTTCCGCTCATAAACAGTCCTGAGCACTCTTCTGGAGGCAAACAGCTCTGAAGGAAGGTGCTTTCAAATATTCAGATACCCAAAAAGTGATATTGATTGTCACACGGTAGCACCCATTACTTGCCACTTCAATAAATCATTGAGAGTCTTCTCACAAGAAACACCTCAGGAAGCAAGCTTGGAGCCAGAAAACAAGGAAGGACTCTCACAGCCATGACCCCCAGCCCTGTTCATGCTGTGGGGCATGGAGCAGCTTTGAGCACCAGGAAGGGGAACCCTGGGAGAAATCGGGGACCTCAATGCTGCAATGGCACTGGGCAGAGGTGGGGGACAGCGCTGCCCTCATCACTCACTGGGCGCTGTGTTGTAGCCTTTCTCCTTCTTCCCTGCAGACAGAGAGATGCATCAGCACAGGTTCACATCACAGCCAGGCTGAGGGCTCCTGAGGGAGCCTCAAATCCCCCCACAGCCCCCACTGTCCTCCTACACCCCTCCACTTTTACCTGCATGGCGTCTGTAGATGATGAATCCAACGCCAGCCATGATGGCAATGGCCACAACGGCGACAACCACCCCCACCACGTTGGGCACCAGGCTGGACTGTGACTACTCTGGGGGAAGGCAGGGCTGTCAGCAGGGGAAGGGGCAGCCCAGAGCCCCCCAGCCCCACATCCCCTCACTCACCTCATGAGTAGAGGCTGGGCTGGGGCAGGCTGGCGTGCTCCACGCAGCACTGGTACTTGTCCCCGTGCGGGGCACGTACCTCCGACCGGAGCTGTTGTAGTGCACGAAGATTTCGCCATCCACGTACCCCACTTCAAAGAACCAGGGCTGCTCGGGGCCGGAATCCGTCATCCCTATTTCCAAGTACCGCATGGAGTGGAGCTCTGCGGGGTCGGAGCGCGGCGACCCCCCCTTTTTTATTAATTAGCAAGCTACTGCCTATAGAATAACAACACTACTTATATTAATAACATAACCATTATAACTCAATCAAGACCTCGATTGACAATCCTCTAGAAGTGAAAAAAGAGACAAGTCAAACACAGATAACAACATTACTGTTAAACCTACTAAAAAGAACAAACTCGTTTGCTCTGCAACCTAAGTTTCTGCAACCTGGAAATAAATCCATGAGGGTCCCATTGTGTTCACATGTAACTAGTTAGGAAAAGTCTTCAACTTTCATATACTCTGATATATTGATTTTTAATGGCCACTAAAATTTGTGCAACAAATGCTTTTAGGATGCTCATAACCATGCCTTTGAGCTAATAATTGATAATTGAACTTTATGAAGTTGCATGTCAGATAGAACCAGTTTTAGAGGACAAATGTGCTGGAGTATCACTAGGGGCATTATTACTTATTGACCCTTGAGAAACAGCAAACCGTGTTGGTGGTGGCTGCGACAGGCGGTGCCAGCAGGGCCTTCCCTGCTTCAAAGTGCACCTTTCCTCTCTCACCCATCACAGATTCTCTCCTGCATTCAGGGTCTGAAGGATTTCTTCCAGTTGTACACCATATCCGCATGGCCAGTGCGTGATACAGAGCCCAAGTGGAACAGCTGCCTGGAAAACAGAATAAACTATCAAATTTAGTTCTATTAGTATGCACTTTTGTCTCAAGTGATGCATGGTCATATTTTTAAAATCCCAATTAGTTGGGTGTAAGAGACGTATCCATTCTACAATACAGGGTCATCCCTTTGCCTGGGATTCCTTTCCAGGTTTTGTCTTTGCAAATTAAGAAAAGCTAATTAATAGGCTAATAACATCATGAGTGAGCAGTACTAACATACTAAAAGAGCTATTCCCATAGATTACAGCACTGATTACATCAAATCCTTTCTTTAACACACATTTGATCTATGGATAATGCCTAAAATTCTAATTCTTGAGACTGCATTGGTAACACAGAAAATCACACACTATGTCAAACCATTACTAATATTATTTATAACACCGCAAGTTACAAAGCAATTCCACTAGGAAAGAAACACACAAGACAGTTACTATAAAGGCTGGATGCTATTTTCTGCCTTGAGATGAGACCAACAACGTATTCTGGTGGTGTTAGTAACAACCGCACAAGATTAGAAGTGTCTAGTGTCATATGAGTATCCTCAGTGAAAATCCATTGAATGATTTGCTTAGAAGCTTCAGATCGTATCCCATAGTCAGTCACAGTCTTACCAGCCTGCTGTAACAATTTCCAATGATGCACTTCCCACCGAGCAGCTCCCTGCTGATCGTCTATCAGCGGGCAAGCGAGCTGAAACACAGCTTGACACGGTCCCTCCAATATCATGTCTCTAATGACTCCAGACCAACGCAAAGGTGGAGGATCGCTACGTGTGGGGGGGAATCGCATAGACAGGGGCTGTAAAGACATCGGTGAAATGCTCGAAGAGACTGATGCCTCCTTCATACGCAGTTCTAAGTCCTGCAGCTCCTCAGTTAATGTTTTATTATGTTCCTCCAACGCTTTCTCATTCCCACCATTATCCGAGTCACTTTCACTCTCAGGAGCTTCTTGCTGCTCTGCACACCCCTCAGCCCCCCCCCACCGCACCTTCCTCACCAGCCAAAACCGGATCTGCCAGAGACGTTGAAGAGGTCGAGGACGGGGGATTATTCGGGGCTTCTGTGGCAGCCCTGACTTGTGAGGCTGATGAGCAAACAGAGTACGAACCTCCTGGTAACAGGGAGTCAAGCTCTGACCTTGACTGAGCACTAGGTCCGGATAGAGCTTGTACCACAGCAGCAGCAATCTGCCGCTCGGATTGCATATTCTTCAGTGTATTTATTTTGTATTCCTTATTTTTGGAGATAACAAAGTCCTACATATGGTCGACTATTTCTCGACATTCGGCTACAGTGAACATCAGTGCCACCTCCTGAAGGTGTCCATTCATATGAGCCCATTTTACCAGCTCGGATATGCATTTAGAAGATACCTGCTCCCCTGTCTTAGAGAGAATACATTTGAGCAGTTCCTCCACAGCTTCCCACAACATCGTGGATGGCAGAGAACGGGATGGTACCCCGATGAGAGGTGAGTGCCATCCCCCCCCCCCCCAGTTCTTTATTGCCCCCACCTCATTATTTGTGGTTCCTATCCCTTTATTTTGTTCTCTCCCCCATATTTGTGCCCTCACTCTGTGTTTATTTTGCTCACCCCCCCTCCGCCCCCGCAATTTTTTCAAACCAGCTTCGTCTGCACCAGCAAGCACCTGCGGGACCCTGAAGCCGGTGGGGGACGTGGGGACCCCCCTGAGAGGGGAGAGCGCGACAGCCGCTTGGACTGGGAGCAGGAGCCGGAGCCTGAGGAGTGGGGGAGGCGAGAGCAGGATGGGCAGAGGGGCAGGGAGCGTGGGCAAAGCTGTGGGTGAGTCAGAGATGTATGGGTGCATCTGTTGTGGGGTGGTGCTGAATGGGGTGGAAGCTGTGCTGACCTCACCCCCCCACAGCTGTGCCTTTGTCACCTACAAGAAGATGGAATCAGCTGACCAGGCTGTGGGGATCCCTGGGTGAGCTGGGGGGCACTGGGGGGGCACAGGGACGGTGTGGGGGTGCCAGCAGTGCTGAGTCCCTGCCCCCATCCTGTGCCCCAACAGCCGTAAAGAACAGTGCCAAGGGCTCACACCGCGACAAGCGGGCGCAGGTGGTGTACAATGAGGACCTCTTCGGGGGGCAATAAAGGTTTAGTGCACACAGCAGTGGTGTGGCAGGGTGACAATGGGACAGCGGGAGAACGGGGATGGGGGAACTGTGGGACACGGGGAGCTGCAATGGGGGAGGCTGAGTGGTGACCAGCTGCACACACACCTGTAACTGAACTGCCAGCCTCACCTGGCTGTGGTGCTGAGCATGCTGGGCTGCCTGGCCCTGCTCTCAGCAGCACTGTGTCCTCCCTCCCAGCCCCCACAATTCCACTGATACAGTTATGTCTGTTAGAGAGATTCACACTGCATGGAATGTGCCACGGCCAATAGCAACTGAAGGCTTCAGAACCAAATAAGTGTGAGGAGGCAGTGCTGGAGCTCATCTCTTCCATGGAGCTCATAACAGCAGCACAGCAGTAACCCTGGTGGCAGCAGCACCAGGATGTTGCTGGAGCAGCACTCCTGGCTCCCCTCCTGCTCCCTCCAAGAGCTGCAGGCAGACGTACAGCACTGCTGTCCTGTGCCAGGTTTATTTAAAAACACAGCTGAGAGCCGCCGGCATAAACAGAGGAGCCTGACTACGTTCATACAATATCTTAAATAGAAGGCAAATACAAAAGGAAAGGATAAAATATTTACAGTAACAATGGCAGACACGACATGGGCACAGTCCCACCCAGAGGCAGCAGAAAACCACTCAATACCCTGCTGAAGCACAGAGTCACCACGGCGTCCTCCAGCAGGGCCAGGGCTGCACTGTGCCCACAGCAGGGCTGGGATGGCTGCACTCTGAACTGATACAAGCGAAGCGCACACGTGTTGGCTTCCAGAAATCATCAGCACAGCATCAAGCTCTGCCAGCAAACAGCACTGGAAATCCAGCAAAAGGGAAAGGAGGGAATAACGCAGCAGTGGCGTGCAGCTCCCGCTTCTCACACTGCTGCTGCATCACTGCTGATAACTGGAAGGCAGGGAGCACCCCCCGCCTTGGTGGCACATTTGGTCCAAAACACCAGAATAATTCTGCTCCCTCCCACCCCCACATTGTCATTAAGTTGCCTTAAAGGATTCAAGTCATAAACAAAAGCATACACCAAAAATACTCAAGAGCTGGCAGAACTCCAGGCTAGACATGGGGACTGCCCGAGAAATGGGAGCACCGAAGAAGCTTCCAGCTGCACCCAACGCTGAGCATGGCCAAGGGAGGAGGAAGGAAGGAGCTTGAGGTTGAAGCCTTCAGAGCGTCACTGAATCAGGAGATCAATTGCCAGGCACTGCAGCACACAGATGGACGTCCTTCTGGGCTGTCACAGAACTGCTTTGTCCTCTTGCTGCTGAAAGGAGCCAACCAGGATCAGGGAATGGATGCACAGGGCCTCAACTCTGACCAGCAGGAAAACTCAGGACAATGGAATGCAGTCTGCCAATCTTTTACCATTTCAGCTGTGCTTTAAGACTCATTATTGTGAAGCCTCCTTTAGTAAAGTATCACCCTGGGGTATCCAACCAAAAAGAAAAGGTTTTTATTAAATTAAAGGTTTTTTTTTTTGTTGTTGTTGTTTTGTTGTTTCTTTGGTTTTTTGTTTGTTTGTTTGTGTTTTTTGTTTTTTTTTAAACATACTATAATAACTACTACGCAGTTCAACAGTCAGTCATCTCAGAAAGTTCACGAAGGAAATCATCCTCATCCTTCTCCAGGTCCAAGTCAATTTCTGCTTCCATTTCCCCTCCTGAGATTTCCGAGATGAACTTTTCAGTGTCATCTTCTACAGCCTTGGTGAGCAGGCTGACCTCCGGCAGGGCTGGAGCAGCAGTCTGGGAAGAAGGAAGACAAAGTCAAAGAAAGGAAGACAAAGTCAAAGAAAGACAAAGATTGCTCAGGAGATCCTTCCTCTGCAGTGCTTCTCCTTCAGCACTGCTGATCCTGAACCCAACACGGGGGCTAAGGGGCTCCTGAAGGATGTTAACAACCACGTGAAGGCTGCAGAGCACCTCAGGTCTTTTTAACAATGCAGCATTAATGGACAAATTCCTTCACACCACAAAGGAATCACAGGGCTGCAGAGCATTGTGCGCACACTGTCATTCATCCAGCATCCTGCACACAGTGACTACTTTGAAAGGAAACCTGCAGAACATTTCAGTTCTCCACACTTGTATCAGCTGAGTTGTATCTCAGTATCAGCCTGACCAGGACAGCACTGACACTTCTTCCCCTCCTTACCAAAGCTGCTTTTTTAGCTGGAGGCTCCTCTTCTTCAGTGCTTGTTTAAATCAGTACAGTGCTAGAGCTGTTACATACCACATTCTATTTGAGCAACAGAAAGTCATTCCTGTTCCCCTACACAACATCCACCCACAGTCTGATTTCATTGAACACGAAGCCATCGTGACCTTTTTGTATCCAGTGCTCCCACGTTAACCTCACAAGTTGTACCTGGTGCCAGCAGGGTTACTGCCTCACTGCCAGATACAATCAGATCAATTCTGAATTTGAGGAGTGCAAAGCTGTCTGGGAAAGCCATTGAAAGTATCAGGATTGTGAAACATGGCTGCAGCTCTTCACCAAAGGCAGGAAGGTAGGAATGCACTCATGATGGTGGCACATGGTGAGCAGTGAGACACGAGAACATGTGAAGAAATTGTGTCACTGTGTCCATCTACAGAAGGGACTCACCTCTGCGGGTGCAGAGACAGCTTTGGGAGCAGCCCTGCTCCATTCCACAGTCTTTTCCTCTTCTCTTCCAGGTGCTTTAAAACAAGGAAAAAGAAAATCACTTGGTCAACAGCAAGCATAGAAAGAAACCTGAGTGCCAGTGTTTCCTCCATGTGCTTATTTCCTCACATTCATTAACAAAGAACACGAGAGAGGCGACATCTCGCAGTCCATACAGTATCCAAGCTCTTCCCTCCTTCACATGCTGTCTCTTCACAAAGCCTCTCTCACCTCCCCAGTGAATAACTCACCCCCCTGACCTTTGTGACAGAGGTTGGCCCCCATGTTAAAAACTCAATCCATGCTTTACAAACACATTTACATATTAAAACAAGCAACACGCCAAAGATGAAGATAACCTTGGTGTCAACACGCAGAACATGCCACACCAAAAACATGGCAGAAAGAAAGTACAGGAGAAACTGAATTACAAAACCTCACAGCGAATGAATTCTCCAGAATGAAGCAGGCAGACACCACGGATTCAATGGAAAAACACATGGATGGACATCCTGGCACTTCCTGCCTTTGCATATTGTAAGAAACAGCCCAGGCAATTCTAAGCAAACTCCATTTGCTTGACAGGGGAAGCACTTCAGCAGAGCAGACAGTGAAACACCTCGTTACCTGCTGGCTTTGCGATCTGCTGCATCCGCAGGGCTTTCTCCTGCTTGATTTCTTCTAAGCTTTTAATATGCATTTCTTCCAATCGCTTGATTTTACGCGGTGGCTCTTCCAGTTTCACGTTACCAGGCTCAGGTGGAGGGAAAATTCTCTTCTTCTTGCGCTTATCCTTAGATCTCTTCTCAGTAAGAACCTCTTCTACTTTTTGCTTCTCTTCTTCCAGTCGTCTCTTCTTCCAGATCTCCCCTGCTGGCTTGGCACCCTTCTCTGTCATCATCAAGAAAGTAGAAGCATAAGGATTACAAGAAATTACAACGAGAGCTCAAGTTTCCAGATTTGTCATAATATTACAGAATATACATGTTCCCAACAACAACGCTCCTGAGAAAGAATAAGCAGAAAGCCTAGAGAATCTGTGCAGCAAACACCGATGACCATTTACCTCTCCTTGGTGCTCTGTCAACCTCGATCTTCTTCCCCAGCCTTTCTACGAGGCTGCGCTTCAGCGGAAGGCCACTGACATCAGCTACAGAGAGAAAACAACAACATTCCTAAGATAATTCCTTTGGAGAAAGATTTTTACAAGTCAACCACAAACTTTGGTTTCTCCAAGTGTATGTTCTCAAATTCACCTTTCAGCTGCTACACTTGTGTGCCACTTGGAGTCATCACAGACCCACGACACACTTTCCTCCCTCCTGCTTCAGCAGTGCCCTCCCATTTACGTGGAGGCAGCCAAACAGCAGCTCACAAGCAGCCCTTACCTACAGAGGATTTCCGTTTTCCAGGTTTATCAGCAGTATTCGGTTGAATCACAGGCACCTCCCCTAAAACAAAGAAAAACAAAGTGCTTATTTGACAGAAACCAACAGAATTACTGTCTTGTGAGCCCATTTCCCACCCAAAACAAATACAACCAAAAGACACCACTTTGACAGCCCTGACAGAAAATAATATTGCAACTGTAATGCACTCAGGGTAAGTCCCAATTGTAATTTATCCATTCCACTTAGGAGCCACCAAATGGAAGCAAAGGTACTCATCATTACCCTGCTTTGCAGGCAGCATCACAGTGCTGACCAGTGTCCGCACATTCTCCTTCTTAGGCACACGAACAATCTGAGATTTGAGCCGATGAGCAGGAGCTCCTGAAGGTCCTTCTGATCCAAGTGTTTTTATTCCAGCATTCAAACTGTCATCTGGGAACACAGAGCAGTAAATGAGACTGAGGGACAGAGGCACACGCTGAGGACCACAGCTCTGCAAACTGCCTCCTGCTCAGAAGCATGCAGAACAAACCCTGTCAGCTCTCCCCACAGCTAAGAGCACCATGGACCTGATGTCTGTCTGCTGCCCTCCTTTCATTTTTCTGGATATTAAAAGTAGGCTTTATCCCTTACTTTATCCCATCCATATGACATTAGATTCCTCTATCAGCAAATGTGGCTTTCACCAGTGGTTGAAAAGATGCACATACAGGCACTTAAACTCCATGCTGTGGCCTCGTCTTGCTCTAATGCTGTAAACAAAGGAGTTTACCTTCCTAATCTGAAAGGCACATGAAGTTACAAGGTAGGAACAAGATCATGGAAATAGCTGATTCCATTCAGCAACCCTATGTTCTGTTGTGTTTGTACAATGAATTGCTTTGGAGTTAATTGGCAAGTGCTTCTGATTAATCCTGGAATACCTTGTTTTGTATCAGCATCAGATTTTGTAGTGGAAATTATCTGCAATCCATGATGGTTTTCTTCAGCTGGTTGCTGGACAGGTGTTTTTGTTTCTTCTCCCTCCTTAGAAAGCTGGTCTGTACAAGCAAAGAAAAAATCAGTCTCTTCAGTTATGCGGTAGGAATTCAATCAGATTATCCACTGCACAAAGATGGCAGGCAAGGCTGAAAACCCACACAGATAAATGCTGAGTCTCCACTTGCCCATCCAAATGGCTTCTCTGTGAACAAAGAAATCCCCCCCTACACAACATTCATCTCCCTGACACCCAGTAAAAGCTTAAATGCAGGAGAACAACCTGCAAGGCAAAGGCCACAGGAGCAGAGAGAAGCTGAGCATGCAAGATAAAACTGAGGTATCAGAAGTGCACAAAGTTCAGCTGTGCACCTATCTATCAGCTCACAAGTGAACGTTACCTGGCGTTCTTTATGACACTATACCCACCTGTGAGTAATAGAGTTAAGCTTTCGTACCTAAAAAAGACAAACTCACTTTGGCTTGGTGGAAAGAAAACCCCATTGAGGTAACGTCCCTTGGTGTGATGGAAGGCACAGTTGGATTTCTGGCAGCCTCCTGGCTGGTTCTCCCAGTAGCAGGAAATCATGCTGCGTTTTTTCTGAAGACAGAAAGGAAGAAGAGCTGATGGTAACGTGGACCTAAGATCTGCAAAGGGAGACTGAGCTCCAGATGGTGCCAGTGAGCAGACTGCCACAAAGCAGCACTCAAACACCACTCTGAAGAGTGCGCAGGCTGGGAGCACCAGGCTCACTGAGCTTTCCTAGCATTCTGTGGGTGAGGACACCAGTTTAGAAGGGGTTAAACTAACACACCTTGCAGAATGCTTGTCTGATTGATGTGGTTCTTTAGTATCTGTTGATAGAACACTGTTGGTATCAACTACAAGAATATTCTGCTATGATATACCAATGCCATTGAGCTCTCTTCCCTCTGCTTCCTCCCCTATTCTTAACCGTAGGAACCATCATCATTTCAAAGCAAATGAACCTAATCTGCAAAAGCACATTCAGCCCACCTAAAGAAATGAGAAGTGGGTTTGGTGATAAACTCTGAGGAGCCAACACTCACACTGATCTCCATGTGCCTGAACCTGCAGACATTCCTGAAGCAGCGGCCCTCCTTCCACAGCGTGCAGATGGTTTCATTGCCCAAAGCGGCTTCACAGTGCCTGAAGGGACAGTTGTCTCCCTGTAACCCAATGGAAACCAAGAGAGGAAAATGAAATAGTACAGCCTGAGAACTGGCCATGCTTTGAGCTCATTTTTAGCGAGTTGCTCTATTGTACAATGCAATTAGTTATGAAGTTTGCTGAAGACCAGTAATACTTCTACTTATTCTACCCATTCCTCTTAACTTCAGAACTGAAAGAAAGAAAAAATGAAGGAAAAAACCCAAGCAGACCTTTTTACAAGTGGAATAGAAGTAGAAATAGCAATCATTTCCTTTAATCGACATGCTGGACGAGCGCACAGAAGCAGTTCTGGTCTCGGGGATCTCTGTGCAGCTCTTCCTGTGCTTCTCAAAGAGCTGGCTCGTGCTTCCTTGGACTGAAAGTCTTCTACAGTCTTGATCAGTGAAATCTTCTTTTGAAAAGGAACCCTAAGCAAAACACCGACAAGCAGAAAAGAATGAGGAATGCCCACCCGTCTTCCCAGCTTTGTTCTCTTCATTCAATCAGTCTCTCAGGAGCAGTTGTTTCAAAACATTGCCCTCCTCAACACTGGTCAAACTCTAGTAACATCACCCTGACTCAGCACGGAGTCCCTGGGCTGCACGGCTGCAAGCCCTCCAATGGAGCCCCTCCTTCAACACCACGAGTGACAGCAGTGAGTAACCCCAACACGTCTGACCGCTGCAGGTCTTCAAGCTCAACCACCTGGACAACCTCAGCAAATACAGTGATCTTCAAAGCTTTGCAGTTCACTTCTCCTATAGGCCGAACCAACACTGAATCCGTGAATTAATTAATTATAACAGGTTAGGAAGAATTTTCCTCCTCACTTTGCCTATGTCAAATTCTGTAAGTTGGAATTTCTGGTCTTCAAGGATTCTTCACCTTTGAAGAATCCACCAAAACCATCCTCCGTCTTTATTACCTGTACAGCAAAAGCATGCCAGTGCGTATCAATACACAAATCCACACACATGTGCCTGTATACTGTAACTCAGCACTGCATGGAGCTGCAGCACGTTCTGCTCAGCCACAACAAGGGTTTGGGTTGGTTCATTTTTTTTTTTTTCTTTTCTGATGTAAAAATCAAATATTTTGATATTTTAGATTTGTTTTGTTGCTTTTTTTTTTAAGGTACCAAATGCAGTAAAACCTGCAACCAGGCCAGACAGAAGATCAAATTCAAGTGATTCAGAACTCTTTCATTAAAGTGCTGCACATTTCTGAGCTAAGCATTTCCGATAGTCAATAAAGGTTGGAACCTTTTACTCACACAGACACTAGTGAATTTTCGAGGAAATTTTTTTTTTTTTTTTTTTTTTTTCAGGGAATTTCCCCAAATCTAAACTAAAGAGAGGAGAAGTCGGGTTCTCAAGTTAGTTGCTGGATTGACTGCATGACAAAGGGAACAAAAACAGCACTTAAGGACAAAGTTTCCTACCCTCCTCCAGTACTGATAGAAATGCTGCCTTTTACCTTTAGTACCTTCACATCAGATTCCTCTCTGGCAGATTCCTATGCTTCTAACAACCTCGGTGCTGCCCCGCACAGACGCCGGGCACCAACTGTCACTGGACTCTGCACCGTGGAACACGCACACAGCTCAGCACTTCTGTTTCCTCACAATTGGAAGGGTTCTGGAATCGGGAGCATGAAGCGGACTAGAAATACCTCACATCCCTCTGCTCCTTACGAGCCCTTCCATTTTAAAACAAGATAAGCCCAGACACATCTGTTAGCACAGCAGCCCAAATGCTAACCAGAACACACAGTGTGTAACACTGAAAGTACCAGTTTAATGCCGCACCACAATCCCTATATAGTGGTACAGGTGACCACCCCTATCAGATACCCATGACCTCCAAGACTCCACTGCTGGTGCATGCAGGCACCACCTGCCCAATACCCAACATCTCCCCCCTCTTTATTATCTGCAGCCCCTGTAAAGGTTCCCCTGCTTACTCCCTGTTACCCCAAAGGTGATTTGCACATTTAAGGCTATTCCGCAAATGAATCAATCATTAAACATATGCGAAAAACAATGAAACTGTCATAATAACATACCAAAGAGATGCAGCTGCAGTGACTACAAACCTGAAAGCACACAACAGCAATCTGCCTAAAAATTGTGAAATGCTGTATGGCAACACTTAGTCAACTTGTAGAGAACAGTGCATTCAAGTTCAAGATAACAGCACAGTACACAATGGAGTTACAACTTCTCCAAGTTCAATGTAACACTATTGTACAGAATCTTCATGGCAATCCAGTTCTGTCCAGTGTGCATTATAATGTCACACTCCATAACCAAATAAGAAGACAAAACCATATTGGCTGTGCAGAATCGTTCTGAATGTCCACCACTGGGGGACTATCCAGGAACAAGGTCTCCCCCGCTCACGAACTATCAGTCCGGCATGAAGGCTGGATTCCCAGTTCGGACCTTCAGGCACATTGGGAGCAACGCAGTCTCATGTGCCGTTACCAGCAGCCGCTGCCCAGTGCTGATGTCAAATCACTGGCTGCACTGGAGACATTAACCAAGGAGTTGTTGACCAAAACTGGTGCTGAGATGTTCGGATCCTCACGGTGCACAGGATGGCTCGTCATTTGGTGCCGGCTTAACCCAATGTGCCGGCAGCCAGCAGGGCCCACTTGGGGTCCCGACACAGACGTGTTTCCTGCCCTTGACAAGGAGTGGCATAGGGTCTGGGAGCCATGGCCCTCCGTCGGGTCTGATCAGGACCTGACCTATTGGTGTCCATTTGGTCAGCTGATGGTCTCCCTTCCAATTCTCTCAGTTAACTTTCTAAGAGCACCAAGGGTGGGTAGCAGCTTCTGCGCCTCTTCGTCCCCTGCAAAAGCTCACAGAACTCCATGCTGGCTTTCTCTAATGCTGACCGACTCACACAGTGAGAAGCTCCGTCAGCCAGACCTCTCCACATCATCCACATAATAAGCAGATTGAGGTCCTCATCACACACTCTGTGTCATTTCTTGTCAGCATGTCCTGTCCCATCCCTGGCTCTCCAGCAGGACTGTAATGCTGGGGTGAGCAACACTGGGCACTGTCAGTGTGTTTTTCTTGCAAGCATCTTCCAGGGAAATATGTGCAGGCGTTCCCCACTCTTGGCTATATCTCTGCAGTGCTGGGTCCTGTATGAGCAGAGTTCTCTGCCCCAGAAGCCAAGTCACTGCTGTGCAGAGCTCAGCCTCGGGCTGAATGTGCTCCTGAGTTTGTCCCAGTGCAAGGACAACCTTCTCATTGCCCTTTAGGAGCACCTCTGGTGCTGATGGGTGCTCTGCTCTCAGCAACCACTGGATACACGGCTCCAGGCGCGTGTGTGCTTTGTCGCCTTGAGCTGTTTGCTCTGATCGCATCTCACCCTGGGGAGCCGGGATTTCCCTTTGGTCTCGGTGTCACTTCGAGACCAGTAGCAACACTAGGGGTCAGAGGAGAGCTGCTGAATGTGTGAGCAAAGCTGCTAATTGAGAAGGAGATCGCACGCGTGTGACTTGGAAACCCGAATTAATGAGCTTACCATCACCCTCCTGACTAATGCAGACCTCATGCAGCCCTGGGCCTGCCCTTCTCCAGCCTCCTGCCTTGTTTTGCCTACTCATAGGAAAAGATTTAGCATAGCTCAGAGCCCCAGACGGCGCTTGGAATGCCAGCAGGAAAGAGCTGCTGGTGTCCACATAGCTCAGGACTGCAGCAGTGGGGCTGCTGGACCTCAGTGTTCTGAACACTCTGATGTGGAAGTGATTGGCAGATGCTGTGGCCGGAGGGATGAGGTGCCTGCAGGGCGTCCCTTGGAAGAAGGTTTGGTGAGGATGGATCCTCTGAGCCAGCATCAGGCACAGGGTGCTGGGTGCAAATGCCAGTGCTGCCCCCTGTCATCCTTTTGGTTTTAAAAGGAGTACAGCTCCGTTTCCAAACTTTGCCAACCACGGGCTGGCTGGCAGCTTGAAGGAACTGCCATGAAATTGGTCTAATGAAGCGTTCCTGGCAGAGCTTCAGGATGGAGAAAGTGCAGTTTGTCCTCAACTGAGCTGAGGTCCAATGAGCTGAGTTTCCTGGCTCAGAGCAGAGGCCGTGAGCATCACGTCTCACAGTCTGTGTCACCTGGGCAGAGCCGTTAGGCAGGGGCTGCTAGTGGGGAGATGCCAAGGTTTTCCATGAAGATGATTGCTCAGATATGCCTGAGTTCAGATGGAGGGGCCCATTGCCCTACCAGGAAGTGGAAGATGCTTGGGGGAGAGGCAGCTCGTGCTTTCCCATGCCTGTAGGACCTTACAGTGCTGTGCCTTTCCACATACCTACCCCACCTTCTTTCTTTCCCATGCAGGGGTCATCATTAATCCAGTGGGTGGCACCAAGAATGCCCGGACAGCCCCACTGCAGTGCGTCTCTGTGGCAGAAGGACACACCAAGCCTGTGCTCTGCCTGGATGCCACTGATGAACTGCTTTTCACTGCCTAAAAAGGTATATGTTGGACAGAACAGGTGTGGGGGCTGTTGGCTTTTTATGTGCTATTCTCATAGATCTCCCCAGGCTGGTGTGGGGAATTGGGGTGCATGGCAGGGATGGCTCCTTCTGGGCTGCTCCCCTGTCCCTGCGTTTTGATGTCCAGGTGCTGGAGCAGGCTGGCTCCATTGCCCTGGAAAGGAGCTGTGGGTGGTGGGAGGCAGCGCTTGGGAAGGAGTCGGTGCCTCCACGCCACGGAGGAACTCCCCAGCCCAACTCTCTCAGTCACGTTCTTCTTCCTACAGACCGGAGCTGTAAGATGTGGAACTTGGTGACGGGTCAGGAGATTGCTTCCCTCAAGGGTCACCCAAATAATGTTGTTTCCATCAAGTACTGCAGCCACACGGGGTTGGTGTTCACCGTGTCCACGTCGTACATCAAAGTGTGAAACATCTGGGACCCAGCGCGCTGCATCCGCACCCTGACGTATGTAGTGGGAAGAGTGGCTGTGGGGGACTGTGGGCAGCTCTGGCTTTGCAGAAGATGGTGTGAGGAACTCCTGGGGTCCCACAGGCTGGAAACAGAGCCCAGCTGTTTTAGGATCAGTGCCTACAGCTGTAGGAAACAGGGAGGCTTAGGGAGATCTTGGAATGGAATCTGTGGGGACCCTCTGCAGCAAAGGCTCAAGGGAAAGGACCTGGAATAAATTTTTAGCCCTTCCTGGGGGTGGCCAAGAGCACCAGCAAGAAGGGATGGGGATTTTCTTTTTTGGTTCAACTAATATGCCAGAGGAAGACGACCACATTAACCCAGCTGTATTTGTTGTTGTTGTTTATCTACAGCATGAAGCATTTCACTTGGAAAGTCTCTGCTGCCACTCATCGTACAACAGACTTAAAGCACAGCACTTGGTACCTAGCAGTGCTGTGAAGGGTTGGAAAGGCAGCGCATCATTGTGCTGAGGGCCAAGAGACGGTTCAGACAACAGAAGCATTTGTCCACATTTCTGACATGAAGGCTGTCGCCTCCCGATCCGGCGACAAATCAAGGCTGCTGTGTGAAAGTACCGTGCCTCCGCACATGGAATCAGACAGGACTCACACACAGCGTGTAACACCGAATGTACCAGTTTAATGCCACGCCACAAACCTACCCAATGCCCAACAGGGGGGACCAGTCAATGCTGCTCATCAGACATCAAACCCAGATGCTGGAGAAGGCAGACCATGTTGTGGTGCCGGAGCATTACACCATGGCTGAGATGGGGACACCCACCGAACTGAGGACCCGCAGTGGATCCTACAGCCGGCTGCTGCAGCACTGAGGACCACAGGGCAGCTGGAGTGGGATGCGATGGGACATGGGGAGCTGTGGCTGTCTCCGCTCCCCGCTGCAGGATGGGAAGAGTGGGATGCTCTGGGATTTGTATGGAATAAAGCGGAGATGTTTTGTAGAGGAGCAGGTTGGGATGTGGGGTGTGGGCAGCTCAGCCTCAGTGCATGGTTGGTTATGGAAGCTGGGTGTCTGCCCTCAGAATGTGGCTGTGGCAGCACTGTGGGTTATGGGGGGGAAGCACAGCTCAGCCCAATACTGGATGAACTTACCAGTCACGTCTTCATGCCAAAGCGTTGCAGATAGCACAGGGAGTGCAAAGGGGAGGAGGAGAGCAGCAGTGTGAAATGGAGCAATGGGCAAAGAGTGTGAGGTGGGGGGAGGAGGGATGAGGAGAGGTCCCCTCATACACCCCAACCCTGAGCACGGCACAGAGCAGAATGCAGGCAGGCTGAGCACAGAACAGCCCAACACTTTATTTCACAAGAAGCAGCACAGGAAAAGCATAACAGCATAGGAAGCAGAGGGAGATGTGAGAGGTAGAGGGGATGGGGCTGTGTTCATCACCGACCCCAAATGCTCGTGTGGCCAGTTGGCCCCTTGCAGGCTGAAGCACAGCACTCAGACGGTTTGGTTACTTCCTGTGTGAAGAAGAAGAGATGGTGTCCCATAGGGCCACGTTCACATCCCAACCCTCAGCTCCCTGCAGAGTCCCAGCCCAGCCCTGGTGCAGCACCACAAGGAGCACAAGGAGCACAGGGACCCCTTCCAACCCCCAGCCCCACACCGCAGCTGTGCTCGAGTTGCTGGTTCCACCTTCCTGGCCTGTAAGGTAAGAAGAGCCATTGTCTCAGCCCAGTTTGTAGGAGGGAGGCAAGGTTCTTTGATATACGTATACCTGGTGCGGGATTAAGAAACAACGGTTCAAACATTGGTCCGACCAGTTTATTACAAGACTTTATCAGGGAGATGGGGAAGGGGAGGACGGACGCTATTATGGTGTAGGGTGATGGGGAAGGGAATGCAGTAAAAATATGAAATAGAAGCAAGGAGTCTCTGTAGGAAGCAAGAGGGAGATATTCACCACCATGGATCCATCGAGGTTTGTAGTTCAGTCATTGGTCTTCAGTCGTGGTGGGTCGTCAGGCGTTGATCTGTTAATGGTGACCACGATGACAATTTCCAATGGTAGCACCAACTTATTTATATGTCCAAAGTGGTCAAGTCAGCTCTCTTTGGAGTGACAGCTCGAATCCAAAGTAGTTGAGTCAGCACTCCTTGGAATGGAAGCTTCTGGCTCTGGGATCTTAGCAGAAATTCCTTTGTTCCCATCTTCTGAGCCTTGCCAGCAGATAAGAGGGAGCAGGGATACCCATCCGCATCCTGTTTTTCACAGGGCACGATGGCTTCATTACCCAGATTTCCCACACCAAGCTGGAGCTATTTAGTCCCGGGCCAGATCTTCCGCTCATAAACAGTCCTGAGCACTCTTCTGGAGGCAAACAGCTCTGAAGGAAGGTGCTTTCAAATATTCAAATACCCAAAAAGTGATATTGATTGTCACACGGTAGCACCCATTACTTGCCACTTCAATAAATCATTGAGAGTCTTCTCACAAGAAACACCTCAGGAAGCAAGCTTGGAGCCAGAAAACAAGGAAGGACTCTCACAGCCATGACCCCCAGCCCTGTTCTTGCTGTGGGGCATGGAGCAGCTTTGAGCACCAGGAAGGGGAACCCTGGGAGAAAGCGGGGACCCCAATGCTGCCCTGGCACTGGGCAGAGGTGGGGGACAGCGCTGCCCTCATCACTCACTGGGCGCCGTGTTGTAGCCTTTCTCCTTCTTCCCTGCAGACAGAGAGATGCATCAGCACAGGTTCACATCACAGCCAGGCTGAGGGCTCCTGAGGGAGCCTCAAATCCCCCCACAGCCCCCACTGTCCTCCTACACCCCTCCACTTTTACCTGCATGGCGTCTGTAGATGATGAATCCAACGCCAGCCATGATGGCAATGGCCACAACGGCGACAACCACCCCCACCACGTTGGGCACCAGGCTGGACTGTGACTGCTCTGGGGGAAGGCAGGGCTGTCAGCAGGGGAAGGGGCAGCCCAGAGCCCCCCAGCCCCACATCCCCTCACTCACCTCATGAGTAGAGGCTGGGCTGGGGCAGGCTGGCGTGCTCCACGCAGCACTGGTACTTGTCCCCGTGCGGGGCACGTACCTCCGACCGGAGCTGTTGTAGTGCACGAAGATTTCGCCATCCACGTACCCCACTTCAAAGAACCAGGGCTGCTCGGGGCCGGAATCCGTCATCCCTATTTCCAAGTACCGCATGGAGTGGAGCTCTGCGGGGTCGGAGCGCGGCGACCCCCCCTTTTTTATTAATTAGCAAGCTACTGCCTATAGAATAACAACACTACTTATATTAATAACATAACCATTATAACTCAATCAAGACCTCGATTGACAATCCTCTAGAAGTGAAAAAAGAGACAAGTCAAACACAGCATAACAACATTACTGTTAAACCTACTAAAAAGAACAAACTCGTTTGCTCTGCAACCTAAGTTTCTGCAACCTGGAAATAAATCCATGAGGGTCCCATTGTGTTCACATGTCACTAGTTAGGAAAAGTCTTCAACTTTCATATACTCTGATATATTGATTTTTAATGGCCACTAAAATTTGTGCAACAAATGCTTTTAGGATGCTCATAACCATGCCTTTGAGCTAATAATTGATAATTGAACTTTATGAAGTTGCATGTCAGATAGAACCAGTTTTAGAGGACAAATGTGCTGGAGTATCACTAGGGGCATTATTACTTATTGACCCTTGAGAAACAGCAAACCGTGTTGGTGGTGGCTGCGACAGGCGGTGCCAGCAGGGCCTTCCCTGCTTCAAAGTGCACCTTTCCTCTCTCACCCATCACAGATTCTCTCCTGCATTCAGGGTCTGAAGGATTTCTTCCAGTTGTACACCATATCCGCATGGCCAGTGCGTGATACAGAGCCCAAGTGGAACAGCTGCCTGGAAAACAGAATAAACTATCAAATTTAGTTCTATTAGTATGCACTTTTGTCTCAAGTGATGCATGGTCATATTTTTAAAATCCCAATTAGTTGGGTGTAAGAGACGTATCCATTCTACAATACAGGGTCATCCCTTTGCCTGGGATTCCTTTCCAGGTTTTGTCTTTGCAAATTAAGAAAAGCTAATTAATAGGCTAATAACATCATGAGTGAGCAGTACTAACATACTAAAAGAGCTATTCCCATAGATTACAGCACTGATTACATCAAATCCTTTCTTTAACACACATTTGATCTATGGATAATGCCTAAAATTCTAATTCTTGAGACTGCATTGGTAACAGAAAATCACACACTATGTCAAACCATTACTAATATTATTTATAACACCGCAAGTTACAAAGCAATTCCACTAGGAAAGAAACACACAAACACAGTTATTATAAAGGCTGGATGCTATTTTCTGCCTTGAGATGAGACCAACAACGTATTCTGGTGGTGTTAGTAACAACTGCACAAGATTAGAAGTGTCTAGTGTCATATGAGTATCCTCAGTGAAAATCCATTGAATGATTTGCTTAGAAGCTTCAGATCTATCCCATAGTCAGTCACAGTCTTACCAGCCTGCTGTAACAATTTCCAATGATGCACTTCCCACTGAGCAACTCCCTGCTGATCGTCTATCAGCGGGCAAGCGAGCTGAAACACAGCTTGACACGGTCCCTCCAATATCATATCTCTAATGACTCCAGACCAACGCAAAGGTGGAGGATCGCTACATGTGGGGGGGAATCGCATAGACAGGGGCTGTAAAGACATCGGTGAAACGCTCGAAGAGACTGATGCCTCCTTCGTACGCAGTTCTAAGTCCTGCAGCTCCTCAGTTAATGTTTTATTATGTTCCTCCAACGCTTTCTCATTCCCACCATTATCCGAGTCGCTTTCACTCTCAGGAGCTTCTTGCTGCTCTGCACACCCCTCAGCCCCCCCCCACCGCACCTTCCTCACCAGCCAAAACCGGATCTGCCAGAGACGTTGAAGAGGTCGAGGATGGGGGATTATTCGGGGCTTCTGCGGCAGCCCTGACTTGTGAGGCTGTTGAGCAAACGGAGTACGAAACTCCTGGTAACAGGGAGTCAAGTTCTGACCTTGACTGAGCACTAGGTCCGGATAGAGCTTGTACCACAGCAGCAGCGAACTGCCGCTCGGATTGCATATTCTTCAATGTATTTATTTTGTATTCCTTATTTTTGGAGATAACAAATTCCCACAGATGGTCGACTATTTCTTGCCATTCGGCTACAGTGAACATCAGTGCCACCTCCTGAAGGTGTCCATTCATATGAGCCCATTTTACCAGCTCGGATATGCATTTAGGAGATACCTGCTCCCCTCTCTTAGAGAGAATACATTTCCTCCACAGCTTCCCACAACATCGTGGCTTGCAGAGAACGGGATGGTACCCCGATGAGAAGTGAGTGCCATCACCCCCAACCCCCAGTTCTTTATTGCCCCCACCTCATTATTTGTGGTTCCTATCCCTTTATTTTGTTCTCTCCCCCATATTTGTGCCCTCACTCTGTGTTTATTTTGCTCACCCCCTCTCCGCCCCCGCATTTTTTCAAACCAGCTTCGTCTGCACCAGCAAGCACCTGCGGGACCCTGAAGCCGGTGGGGGACGTGGGGACCCCCCTGAGAGGGGAGAGCGCGACAGCCGCTTGGACTGGGAGCAGGAGCCGGAGCCTGAGGAGCGGGGGAGGCGAGAGCAGGATGGGCAGAGGGGCAGGGGGCGTGGGCAAAGCTGTGGGTGAGTCAGTGATGTATGGGTGCATCTGTTGTGGGGTGGTGCTGAATGGGGTGGAAGCTGTGCTGACCTCACCCCCCCACAGCTGTGCCTTTGTCACTTACAAGAAGATGGAATCAGCTGACCAGGCTCTGGGGATCCCTGGGTGAGCAGGGGGGCACTGGGGGGGCATAGGGACGGTGTGGGGGTGCCAGCAGTGCTGAGTCCCTGCCCCCATCCTGTGCCCCAACAGCCGTAAAGAACAGTGCCAAGGGCTCACACCGCGACAAGCGGGCGCAGGTGGTGTACAATGAGGACCTCTTCGGGGGGCAATAAAGGTTTAGTGCACACAGCAGTGGTGTGGCAGGGTGACAATGGGACAGCGGGAGAACGGGGATGGGGGAACTGTGGGACACGGGGAGCTGCAATGGGGGAGGCTGAGTGGTGACCAGCTGCACACACACCTGTAACTGAACTGCCAGCCTCACCTGGCTGTGGTGCTGAGCATGCTGGGCTGCCTGGCCCTGCTCTCAGCAGCACTGTGTCCTCCCTCCCAGCCCCCACAATTCCACTGATACAGTTATGTCTGTTAGAGAGATTCACACTGCATGGAATGTGCCACGGCCAATAGCAACTGAAGGCTTCAGAGCCAAATAAGTGTGAGGAGGCCGTGCTGGAGCTCATCTCTTCCATGGAGCTCATAACAGCAGCACAGCAGTAACCCTGGTGGCAGCAGCACCAGGATGTTGCTGGAGCAGCACTCCTGGCTCCCCTCCTGCTCCCTCCAAGAGCTGCAGGCAGACGTACAGCACTGCTGTCCTGTGCCAGGTTTATTTAAAAACACAGCTGAGAGCCGCTGGCACAAACAGAGGAGCCTGACTACGTTCATACAATATCTTAAATAGAAGGCAAATACAAAAGGAAAGGATAAAATATTTACAGTAACAATGGCAGACACGACATGGGCACAGTCCCACCCAGAGGCAGCAGAAAACCACTCAATACCCTGCTGAAGCACAGAGTCACCACGGCGTCCTCCAGCAGGGCCAGGGCTGCACTGTGCCCACAGCAGGGCTGGGATGGCTGCACTCTGAACTGAGACAAGCGAAGCGCACACGTGTTGGCTTCCAGAAATCATCAGCACAGCATCAAGCCCTGCCAGCAAACAGCACTGGAAATCCAGCAAAAGGGAAAGGAGGGAATAACGCAGCTGTGGCGTGCAGCTCCCGCTTCTCACACTGCTGCTGCATCACTGCTGATAACTGGAAGGCAGGAAGCACCCCCCGCCTTGGTGGCACATTTGGTCCAAAACAAAAGAATAATTCTGCTCCCTCCCACCCCCACATTGTCATTAAGTTGCCTTAAAGGATTCAAGTCATAAACAAAAGCATACACCAAAAATACTCAAGAGCTGGCAGAACTCCAGGCTAGACATGGGGACTGCCCGAGAAATGGGAGCACCGAAGAAGCTTCCAGCTGCACCCAACGCTGAGCATGGCCAAGGGAGGAGGAAGGAAGGAGCTTGAGGTTGAAGCCTTCAGAGCGTCACTGAATCAGGAGATCAATTGCCAGGCACTGCAGCACACAGATGGACGTCCTTCTGGGCTGTCACAGAACTGCTTTGTCCTCTTGCTGCTGAAAGGAGCCAACCAGGAGCAGGGAATGGATGCACAGGGCCTCAACTCTGACCAGCAGGAAAACTCAGGACAATGGAATGCAGTCTGCCAATCTTTTACCAGTTCAGCTGTGCTTTAAGACTCATTATTGTGAAGCCTCCTTTAGTAAAGTATCACCCTGGGGTATCCAACCAAAAAGAAAAGGTTTTTATTAAATTAAAGGTTTTTTTTTTGTTGTTGTTGTTTTGTTGTTTTTTTGGTTTTTTGTTTGTTTGTTTGTGTTTTTTGTTTTTTTTTTAACATACTATAATAACTACTACGCAGTTCAACAGTCAGTCATCTCAGAAAGTTCACGAAGGAAATCATCCTCATCCTTCTCCAGGTCCAAGTCAATTTCTGCTTCCATTTCCCCTCCTGAGATTTCCGAGATGAACTTTTCAGTGTCATCTTCTACAGCCTTGGTGAGCAGGCTGACCTCCGGCAGGGCTGGAGCAGCAGTCTGGGAAGAAGGAAGACAAAGTCAAAGAAAGGAAGACAAAGTCAAAGAAAGACAAAGATTGCTCAGGAGATCCTTCCTCTGCAGTGCTTCTCCTTCAGCACTGCTGATCCTGAACCCAACACGGGGGCTAAGGGGCTCCTGAAGGATGTTAACAACCACGTGAAGGCTGCAGAGCACCTCAGGTCTTTTTAACAATGCAGCATTAATGGACAAATTCCTTCACACCTCAAAGGAATCACAGGGCTGCAGAGCATTGTGCGCACACTGCCATTCATCCAGCATCCTGCACAAAGCGACTGCTTTGAAAGGAAACCTGCAGAACATTTCAGTTCTCCACACTTTCTACAGGAGTTGTATCTCAGTATCAGCCTGACCAGGACAGCACTGACACTTCTTCCCCTCCTTACCAAAGCTGCTTTTTTAGCTGGAGGCTCCTCTTCTTCAGTGCTCGTTTAAATCAGTACAGTGCTAGAGCTGTTACATACCACATTCTATTTGAGCAACAGAAAGTCATTCCTGTTCCCCTACACAACATCCACCCACAGTCTGATTTCATTGAACACGAAGCCATCGTGACCTTTTTGTATCCAGTGCTCCCACGTTAACCTCACAAGTTGTACCTGGTGCCAGCAGGGTTACTGCCTCACTGCCAGATACAATCAGATCAATTCTGAGTTTGAGGAGTGCAAAGCTGTCTGGGAAAGCCATTGAAAGTATCAGGATTGTGAAACATGGCTGCAGCTCTTCACCAAAGGCAGGAAGGTAGGAATGCACTCATGATGGTGGCACATGGTGAGCAGTGAGACACAAGAACATGTGAAGAAATTGTGTCACTGTGTCCATCTACAGAAGGGACTCACCTCTGCGGGTGCAGAGACAGCTTTGGGAGCAGCCCTGCTCCATTCCACAGTCTTTTCCTCTTCTCTTCCAGGTGCTTTAAAACAAGGAAAAAGAAAATCACTTGGTCAACAGCAAGCATAGAAAGAAACCTGAGTGCCAGTGTTTCCTCCATGTGCTTATTTCCTCACATTCAATAACAAAGAACACGAGAGAGGCGACATCACGCAGTCCATACAGTATCCAAGCTCTTCCCTCCTTCACATGCTGTCTCTTCACGAAGCCTCTCTCACCTCCCCAATGAATAACTCACCCCCCTGACCTTTCTGACAGAGGTTGGCCCCCATGTTAAAAACTCAATCCATGCTTTACAAACACATTTACATATTAAAACAAGCAACACGCCAATGATGAAGATAACCTTGGCGTCAACACACAGAACATGCCACACCAAAATCATGGCAGAAAGAAAGTACAGGAGAAACTGAATTACAAAACCTCACAGCGAATGAATTCTCCAGAATGAAGCAGGCAGACACCACGGATTCAATGGAAAAACACATGGATGGACATCCTGGCACTTCCTGCCTTTGCATGTTGTAAGAAACAGCCCAGGCAATTCTAAGCAAACTCCATTTGCTTGACAGGGGAAGCACTTCAGCAGAGCAGACAGTGAAACACCTCGTTACCTGCTGGCTTTGCGATCTGCTGCATCCGCAGGGCTTTCTCCTGCTTGATTTCTTCTAAGCTTTTAATATGCATTTCTTCCAATCGCTTGATTTTACGCGGTGGCTCTTCCAGTTTCACGTTACCAGGCTCAGGTGGAGGGAAAATTTTCTTCTTGCGCTTATCCTTAGATCTCTTCTCAGTAAGAACCTCTTCTACTTTTTGCTTCTCTTCTTCCAGTCGTCTCTTCTTCCAGATCTCCCCTGCTGGCTTGGCACCCTTCTCTGTCATCATCAAGAAGGGAGAAGCATAAGGATTACAAGAAATTACAACGAGAGCTCAAGTTTCCAGATTTGTCATAATATTACAGAATATACGTGTTCCCAACAACAACGCTCCTGAGAAAGAATAAGCAGAAAGCCTAGAGAATCTGTGCAGCAAACACCGATGACCATTTACCTCTCCTTGGTGCTCTGTCAACCTCGATCTCCTTCCCCAGCCTTTCTACGAGGCTGCGCTTCAGCGGAAGGCCACTGACATCAGCTACAGAGAGAAAACAACAACATTCCTAAGATAATTCCTTTGGAGAAAGATTTTTACAAGTCAACCACAAACTTTGGTTTCTCCAAGTGTATGTTCTCAAATTCACCTTTCAGCTGCTACACTTGTGTGCCACTTGGAGTCATCACAGACCCACGACACACTTTCCTCCCTCCTGCTTCAGCAGTGCCCTCCCATTTACGTGGAGGCAGCCAAACAGCAGCTCACAAGCAGCCCTTACCTACAGAGGATTTCCGTTTTCCAGGTTTATCAGCAGTATTCGGTTGAATCACAGGCACCTCCCCTAAAACAAAGAAAAACAAAGTGCTTATTTGACAGAAACCAACAGAATTACTGTCTTGTGAGCCCATTTCCCACCCAAAACAAATACAACCAAAAGACACCACTTTGACAGCCCTGACAGAAAATAATATTGCAACTGTAATGCACTCAGGGTAAGTCCCAATTGTAATTTATCCATTCCACTTAGGAGCCACCAAATGGAAGCAAAGGTACTCATCATTACCCTGCTTTGCAGGCAGCATCACAGTGCTGACCAGTGTCCGCACATTCTCCTTCTTAGGCACACGAACAATCTGAGATTTGAGCCGATGAGCAGGAGCTCCTGAAGGTCCTTCTGATCCAAGTGTTTTTATTCCAGCATTCAAACTGTCATCTGGGAACACAGAGCAGTAAATGAGACTGAGGGACAGAGGCACACGCTGAGGACCACAGCTCTGCAAACTGCCTCCTGCTCAGAAGCATGCAGAACAAACCCTGTCAGCTCTCCCCACAGCTAAGAGCACCATGGACCTGATGTCTGTCTGCTGCCCTCCTTTCATCCTTCTGGATATTAAAAGTAGGCTTTATCCCTTACTTTATCCCATCCATATGACATTAGATTCCTCTATCAGCAAATGTGGCTTTCACCACTGGTTGAAAAGATGCACATACAGGCACTTAAACTCCATGCTGTGGCCTCGTCTTGCTCTAATGATGTAAACAAAGGAGTTTACCTTCCTAATCTGAAAGGCACATGAAGTTACAAGGTAGGAACAAGATCATGGAAATAGCTGATTCCATTCAGCAACCCTATGTTCTGTTGTGTTTGTACAATGAATTGCTTTGGAGTTAATTGGCAAGTGCTTCTGATTAATCCTGGAATACCTTGTTTTGTATCAGCATCAGATTTTGTAGTGGAAATTATCTGCAATCCAAGATGGTTTTCTTCAGCTGATTGCTGGACAGGTGTTTTTGTTTCTTCTCCCTCCTTAGAAAGCTGGTCTGTACAAGCAAAGAAAAAATCAGTCTCTTCAGTTATGCGGTAGGAATTCAATCAGATTATCCACTGCACAAAGATGGCAGGCAAGGCTGAAAACCCACACAGATAAATGCTGTCTCCACTTGCCCATCCAAATGGCTTCTCTGTGAACAAAGAAATCCCCCCCTACACAACATTCATCTCCCTGACACCCAGTAAAAGCTTAAATGCAGGAGAACAACCTGCAAGGCAAAGGCCACAGGAGCAGAGAGAAGCTGAGCATGCAAGATAAAACTGAGGTATCAGAAGCACACAAAGTTCAGCTCTGAACCTATCTATCAGCTCACAAGTGAACGTTACCTGGCGTTCTTTATGACACTATACCCACCTGTGAGTAATAGAGTTAATCTTTCGTACCTAAAAAAGACAAACTCACTTTGGCTTGGTGGAAAGAAAACCCCATTGAGGTAACGTCCCTTGGTGTGATGGAAGGCACAGTTGGATTTCTGGCAGCCTCCTGGCTGGTTCTCCCAGTAGCAGGAAATCATGCTGCGTTTTTTCTGAAGACAGAAAGGAAGAAGAGCTGATGATAACGTGGACCTAAGATCTGCAAAGGGAGACTGAGCTCCAGATGGTGCCAGTGAGCAGACTGCCACAAAGCAGCACTCAAACACCACTCTGAAGCGTGCGCAGGCTGGGAGCACCAGGCTCACTGAGCTTTCCTAGCATTCTGTGGGTGAGGACACCAGTTTAGAAGGGGTTAAACTAACACACCTTGCAGAATGCTTGTCTGATTGATGTGGTTCTTTAGCATCTGTTGATAGAACACTGTTGGTATCAACTACAAGAATATTCTGCTATGATATACCAATGCCATTGAGCTCTCTTCCCTCTGCTTCCTCCCCTATTCTTAACCGTAGGAACCATCATCATTTCAAAGCAAATGAACCTAATCTGCAAAAGCACATTCAGCCCACCTAAAGAAATGAGAAGTGGGTTTGGTGATAAACTCTGAGGAGCCAACACTCACACTGATCTCCATGTGCCTGAACCTGCAGACATTCCTGAAGCAGCGGCCCTCCTTCCACAGCGTGCAGATGGTTTCATTGCCCAAAGCGGCTTCACAGTGCCTGAAGGGACAGTTGTCTCCCTGTAACCCAATGGAAACCAAGAGAGGAAAATGAAATAGTACAGCCTGAGAACTGGCCATGCTTTGAGCTCATTTTTAGCGAGTTGCTCTATTGTACAATGCAATTAGTTATGAAGTTTGCTGAAGACCAGTAATACTTCTACTTATTCTACCCATTCCTCTTAACTTCAGAACTGAAAGAAAGAAAAAATGAAGGAAAAAACCCAAGCAGACCTTTTTACAAGTGGAATAGAAGTAGAAATAGCAATCATTTCCTTTAATCGACATGCTGGACGAGCGCACAGAAGCAGTTCTGGTCTCGGGGATCTCTGTGCAGCTCTTCCTGTGCTTCTCAAAGAGCTGGCTCGTGCTTCCTTGGACTGAAAGTCTTCTACAGTCTTGATCAGTGAAATCTTCTTTTGAAAAGGAACCCTAAGCAAAACACCAAAAAGCAGAAAAGAATGAGGAATGCCCACCCATCTTCCCAGCTTTGTTCTCTTCATTCAATCAGTCTCTCAGGAGCAGTTGTTTCAAAACATTGCCCTCCTCAACACTGGTCAAACTCTAGTAATATCACCCTGACTCAGCACGGCGTCCCTGGGCTGCACAGCTGCAAGCCCTCCAATGGAGCCCCTCCTTCAACACCACGAGTGACAGCAGTGAGTAACCCCAACACATTTGTCTGACCGCTGCAGGTCTTCAAGCTCAACCACCTGGACAACCTCAGCAAATACAGTGATCTTCAAAGCTTTGCAGTTCACTTCTCCTATAAGCCGAACCAACACTGAATCCGTGAATTAATTAATTATAACAGGTTAGGAAGAATTTTCCTCCTCACTTTGCCTATGTCAAATTCTGTAAGTTGGAATTTCTGGTCTTCAAGGATTCTTCACCTTTGCAGAATCCACAAAAACCATCCTCCGTCTTTATTACCTGTACAGCAAAAGCATGCCAGTGCGTATCAATACACAAATCCACACACATGTGCCTGTATACTGTAACTCAGCACTGCATGGAGCTGCAGCACGTTCTGCTCAGCCACAACAAGGGTTTGGGTTGGTTCATTTTTTTTTTTTTCTTTTCTGATGTAAAAATCAAATATTTTGGTATTTTAGATTTGTTTTGTTGCTTTTTTTTTTAAGGTACCAAATGCAGTAAAACCTGCAACCAGGCCAGACAGAAGATCAAATTCAAGTGATTCAGAACTCTTTCATTAAAGTGCTGCACATTTCTGAGCTAAGCATTTCCGATAGTCAATAAAAGTTGGAACCTTTTACTCACACAGACACTAGTGAATTTTCAAGGAAATTTTTTTTTTTTTTTTTTTTTTTTTTCCCAGGGAATTTCCCCAAATCTAAACTAAAGAGAGGAGAAGTCGGGTTCTCAAGTTAGTTGCTGGATTGACTGCATGACAAAGGGAACAAAAACAGCACTTAAGGACAAAGTTTCCTACCCTCCTCCAGTACTGATAGAAATGCTGCCTTTTACCTTTAGTACCTTCACATCAGATTCCTCTCTGGCAGATTCCTATGCTTCTAACAACCTTGGTGCTGCCCTGCACAGACGCCGGGCACCAACTGTCACTGGACTCTGCACCATGGAACACGCACACAGCTCAGCACTTCTGTTTCCTCACAATTGGAAGGGTTCTGGAATCGGGAGCATGAAGCGGACTAGAAATACCTCACATCCCTCTGCTCCTTACGAGCCCTTCCATTTTAAAACAAGATAACCCCAGACACATCTGTTAGCACAGCAGCCCAAATGCTAACCAGAACACACAGTGTGTAACGCTGAAAGTACCAGTTTAATGCCGCGCCACAAACCCTATATAGTGGTACAGGTGACCACCCCTATCAGATACCCATGACCTCCATGACTCCACTGCTGGTGCATGCAGGCACCACCTGCCCAATACCCAACATCTCCCCCCTCTTTATCATCTGCAGCCCCTGTAAAGGTTCTCCTAGGTACTCCCTGTTACCCCAAAGGTGATTTGCACATTTAAGGCTATTCCGCCAATGAATCAATCATTAAACATATGCGAAAAACAATGAAACTGTCATAATAACATACCAAAGAGATGCAGCTGCAGTGACTACAAACCTGAAAGCACACAACAGCAATCTGCCTAAAAATTGTGGAATGCTGTATGGCAACACTTAGTCAACTTGTAGAGAACGGTGCATTCAAGTTCAAGATAACAGCACAGTACACAATGGAGTTACAACTTCTCCAAGTTCAATGTAACACTATTGTACAGAATCTTCATGGCAATCCAGTTCTGTCCAGTGTGCATTATAATGTCACACTCCATAACCAAATAAGAAGACAAAAACATATTGGCTGTGCAGAATCGTTCTGAATGTCCACCACTGGGGGACTATCCAGGAACAAGGTCTCCCCCGCTCACGAACTATCAGTCCGGCATGAATGCTGGATTCCCAGTTCGGACCTTCAGGCACATTGGGACCAACGCTGTCTCATGTGCCGTTACCAGCAGCCGCTGCCCAGTGCTGACGTCAAATCACTGGCTGCACTGGAGACATTAACCAAGGAGTTGTTGACCAAAACTGGTGCTGAGATGTTCGGATCCTCACGGTGCACAGGATGGCTCGTCATTTGGTGCCGGCTTAACCCAACGTGCCGGCAGCCAGCAGGGCCCACTTGGGGTCCTGACACAGACGTGTTTCCTGCCCTTGACAAGGAGTGGCATAGGGTCTGGGAGCCATGGCCCTCCGTCGGGTCTGATCAGGACCTGACCTATTGGTGTCCATTTGGTCAGCTGATGGTCTCCCTTCCAATTCTCTCAGTTAACTTTCTAAGAGTACCAAAGGTGGGTAGCAGCTTCTGCGCCTCTTCGTCCCCTGCAAAAGCTCACAGAACTCCATGCTGGCTTTCTCTAATGCTGACCAACTCACACAGTGAGAAGCTCCGTCAGCCAGACCTCTCCGCATTATCCACATAATAAGCAGATTGAGGTCCTCATCACACACTCTGTGTCATTTCTTGTCAGCATGTCCTGTCCCATCCCTGGCTCTCCAGCAGGACTGTAATGCTGGGGTGAGCAACACTGGGCACTGTCAGTGTGTTTTTCTTGCAAGCATCTTCCAGGGAAATACGTGCAGGCGTTCCCCACTCTTGGCTATATCTCTGCAGTGCTGGGTCCTGTGTGAGCAGAGCTCTCTGCCCCAGAAGCCAAGTCACTGCTGTGCAGAGCTCAGCCTTGGGGTGAATGTGCTCCTGAGTTTGTCCCAGTGCAAGGACAACCTTCTCATTGCCCTTTAGGAGCACCTCTGGTGCTGATGGGTGCTCTGCTCTCAGCAACCACTGGATACACGGCGCCAGACGCGTGTGTGCTTTGTCGCCTTGAGCTGTTTGCTCTGATCGCATCTCACCCTGGGGAGCCGGGATTTCCCTTTGGTCTCGGTGTCACTTCGAGACCAGTAGCAACACTAGGGGTCAGAGGAGAGCTGCTGAATGTGTGAACAAAGCTGCTAATTGAGAAGGAGATCGCACGCGTGTGACTTTGAAACCCGAATTATTAATGAGCTTACCTTCACCCTCCTGACTAATGCAGACCTCATGCAGCCCTGGGCCTGCCCTTCTCCAGCCTCCTGCCTTGTTTTGCCTACTCATAGGAAAAGATTTAGCATAGCTCAGAGCCCCAGGCGGCGCTTGGAATGCCAGCAGGAAAGAGCTGCTGGTGTCCACATAGCTCAGGACTGCAGCAGTGGGGCTGCTGGACCTCAGTGTTCTGAACACTCTGATGTGGAAGTGATTGGCAGATGCTGTGGCCGGAGGGATGAGGTGCCTGCAGGGCATCCCTTGGAAGAAGGTTTGGTGAGGATGGATCCTCTGAGCCAGCATCGGGGACAGGGTGCTGGGTGCAAATGCCAGTGCTGCCCCCTGTCATCCTGTTGGTTTTAAAAGGAGTACAGCTCCGTTTCCAAACTTTGCCAACCACGGGCTGGCTGGCAGCTTGAAGGAACTGCCATGAAATTGGTCTAATGAAGCGTTCCTGGCAGAGCTTCAGGATGGAGAAAGTGCAGTTTGTCCTCAACTGAGCTGAGGTCCAATGAGCTGAGTTTCGTGGCTCAGAGCAGAGGCCGTGAGCATCACGTCTCACAGTCTGTGTCACCTGGGCAGAGCCGTTAGGCAGGGGCTGCTAGTGGGGAGATGCCAAGGTTTTCCATGAAGATGATTGCTCAGATATGCCTGAGTTCAGATGGAGGGGCCCATTGCCCTACCAGGAAGTGGAAGATGCTTGGGGGTGAGGCAGCTCGTGCTTTCCCATGCCTGTAGGACCTTACAGTGCTGTGCCTTTCCACATACCTACCCCACCTTCTTTCTTTCGCATGCAGGGGGCATCATTAATCCAGTGGGTGGCAGCAGAATTCCAGGACAGCCCCACTGCAGTGCGTCTCTGTGGCAGAAGGACACACCAAGCCTGTGCTCTGCCTGGATGCCACTGATGAACTGCTTTTCACTGCCTAAAAAGGTATAGGTTGGACAAAACAGGTGTGGGGGCTGTTGGCTTTTTATGTGCTATTCTCATAGATCTCCCCAGGCTGGCGTGGGGAATTGGGGTGCATGGCAGGGATGGCTCCTTCTGGGCTGCTCCCCTGTCCTTGCCTTCTGATGTCCAGGTGCTGGAGCAGGCTGGCTCCATTGCCCTGGAGTGGAGCTGTGGGTGGTGGGAGGCAGCGCTTGGGAAGGAGTCGGTGCCTCCACGCCACGGAGGAACTCCCCAGCCCAACTCTCTCAGTCACGTTCTTCTTCCTACAGACCGGAGCTGTAAGATGTGGAACTTGGTGACGGGTCAGGAAATTGCTTCCCTCAAGGGTCACCCAAATAATGTTGTTTCCATCAAGTACTGCAGCCACACGGGGTTGGTGTTCACCGTGTCCACGTTGTACATCAAAGTGTGGGATATCCGGGACTCAGCGCGCTGCATCCGCACCCTGACGTATGTAGTGGGAAGAGTGGCTGTGGGGGACTGTGGGCAGCTCTGGCTTTGCAGAAGATGGTGTGAGGAACTCCTGGGGTCCCACAGGCTGGAAACAGAGCCCTGCTGTTTTAGGATCAGTGCCTACAGCTCTAGGAAACAGGAAGGCTTAGGGAGATCTTGGAATGGAATCTGTGGGGACCCTCTGCATCAAAGGCTCTAAGGAAAGGACCTGGAAGTGGTTTTCAGCCCTTCCTGGGGGTGGCCAAGAGCACCAGCAAGAAGGGATGGGGATTTTCTTTTTTGGTTCAACTAATATGCCACAGGAAGACAACCACATTAACCCAGCTGTATTTGTTGTTGTTGTTTATCTACAGCATGAAGCATTTCACTTGGAAAGTCTCTGCTGCCACTCATCGTACAACAGACTTAAAGCACAGCACTTGGCACCTAGCAGTGCTGTGAAGGGTTGGAAAGGCAGCGCATCATTGTGCTGAGGGCCAAGAGACGGTTCAGACAACAGAAGCATTTGTCCACATTTCTGACATGAAGGCTGTCGCCTCCCGATCCGGCGACAAATCAAGGCTGCTGTGTGAAAGTACCGTGCCTCCGCACATGGGATCAGACGGGACTCACACACAGTGTGTAACACCGAATGTTCCAGTTTAATGCCACGCCACAAACCTACCCAATACCCAACAGGGGGGACCAGTCAATGCTGCTCATCAGCCATCAACCCCAGATGCTGGAGAAGGCAGACCATGTTGTGGTGCTGGAGCATGACACGATGGCTGAGATGGGGACACCCACCGAACTGAGGACCCGCAATGGACCCTTGTAAGAGGCCATGCTTTTTACATTACTGTCTCAAAGTTTGCTGAAATGGACAAGTTCAGGCAAGTCCTGACCAAGGTTCCAGGACTGAGACACACAGGAACCAAGGTTCGAGAAATCCCTTTGTTTAGGAGATGGACAAGTCGGGGAGCTACCAAAGGGAGATAAGATACTGATTAATGGCCCTTAAGTGGTCTTTTGTGTTGGCCTATCTCAAGGAAGATGGCCATCTCTGAGGACTAATGTCCCTCAAGTGGTCTTCCATGTTGGCCCATCTCAAGGAAGATTGACAACTCTGAGGAAATCACAGGACTCTGACCTGAGCGGTCCCGAAATGTCTCGAAGGCTGGAAAGAAGGATAAAAAGGGCACGGACAAACCCCAAATTTGAGGTTTTTTGACACCAGATGCCTCACTATGGAAACAAGGATGTTTTCTGTCATCAGATGCCTCTCTACGCGAGCGCCTGCATGCTGAAGAAGATGCCTGCATGCTGAAGGACCTTTGTGGGCATCTAGGTATCTGACCTCAGATTCCTCCACCGTTGTCCTACTGCTGCCTATTATCTCTTCTGGGATTGCTGCTCGAGACTCTGCTCTGAGGGACCTCGCTGCCCAAGACTCCACTTCCTGAGACCTCGCTATTCTGACCATCTTCTCTGCGTTTCATCGATCTGTGGCCTGCTACTTCGCTGCTGCTCTCCCCTACACTTATTTTGCCCTGGACCAACGTTAACAACGTGCTATGGGACGCTGCTGCATTCAGGAGGTGACTATTCCCCGCTTTAACGTAATTCTTGCTCTTTTCTACCTTTTTCTATCACCTACTTTCCCTTCCCCATCACCCTAATTTTGGCATTTGTCCCTCTCCCTTCCCCATCTCCTCAACTGTCTATTATTTCCAATAAACTGGAATCAACTGTCTATTATTTCCAATAAACTGGAATTTATTTCCAATAAACGGATCAACATTTGAATGTTCTTCTTCTTAATCTCACCTGGGCATAACATATCAAAAGAACCTTTGCCTCACTCCTAAATTGAAGCGAGACAACCCTACAGCCGGCTGCTGCAGCACTGAGGACCACAGGGCAGCTGGAGTGGGATGCGATGGGACATGGGGAGCTGTGGCTGTCTCCGCTCCCCGCTGCAGGATGGGAAGAGTGGGATGCTCTGGGATTGGTATGGAATAAAGCGGAGATGTTTTGTAGAGGAGCAGGTTGGGATGTGGGGTGTGGGCAGCTCAGCCTCAGTGCATGGTTGGTTATGGAAGCTGGGTGTCTGCCCTCAGAATGTGGCTGTGGCAGCACTGTGGGTTATGGGGGGGAAGCACAGCTCAGCCCAATACTAGATAAACTTTCCAGTCATGTCTTCATGCCAAAGCGGTGCAGATAGCACAGTGAGTGCAAGGGGAAGGAGGAGAGCAGCAGTGTGAAATGGAGCAATGGGCAAAGAGTGTGGGGTGGGGGGAGGAGGGATGAGGAGAGGTCCCCTCATACACCCCAACCCTGAGCACAGCACGGAGCAGAATGCGCCGCAGGCTGAGCACAGAACAGCCCAACACTTTATTTCACAAGAAGCAGCACAAGAAAAGCATAACAGCATAGGAAGCAGAGGGAGATGTGAGAGGTAGAGGGGATGGGGCTGTGTTCATCACCGACCCCAAATGCTCGTGTGGCCAGTTGGCCCCTTGCAGGCTGAAGCACAGCACTCAGACGGTTTGGTTACTTCCTGTGTGAAGAAGAAGAGATGGTGTCCCATAGGGCCACGTTCACATCCCAACCCTCAGCTCCCTGCAGAGTCCCGGCCCAGCCCTGGTGCAGCACCACAAGGAGCACAAGGAGCACAGGGACCCCTTCCAACCCCCAGCCCCACACCGCAGCTGTGCTCGAGTTGCTGGTTCCACCTTCCTGGCCTGTAAGGTAAGAAGAGCCATTGTCTCAGCCCAGTTTGTAGGAGGGAGGCAAGGTTCTTTGATATACCTATACCTGGTGCGGGAGTAAGAAACAACGGTTCAAACATTGGTCCGACCAGTTTATTACAAGACTTTATCAGGGAGATGGGGAAGGGGAGGACGGACGCTATTATGGTGTAGGGTGATGGGGAAGGGAATGCAGTAAAAATATGAAATAGAAGCAAGGAGTCTCTGTAGGAAGCAAGAGGGAGATATTCACCACCATGGATCCATCGAGGTTTGTAGTTCAGTCATTGGTCTTCAGTCGTGGTGGGTCGTCAGGCGTTGTTCTGTTAATGGTGACCACGATGACAATTTCCAATGGTAGCACCAACTTATTTATATGTCCAAAGTGGTCAAGTCAGCTCTCTTTGGAGTGACAGCTTGAATCCAAAGTAGTTGAGTCAGCACTCCTTGGAATGGAAGCTTCTGGCTCTGGGATCTTAGCAGAAATTCCTTTGTTCCCATCTTCTGAGGCTTGCCAGCAGATAAGAGGGAGCAGGGATACCCATCCGCATCCTGTTTTTCACAGGGCACGATGGCTTCATTACCCAGATTTCCCACACCAAGCTGGAGCTATTTAGTCCCGGGCCAGATCTTCCGCTCATAAACAGTCCTGAGCACTCTTCTGGAGGCAAACAGCTCTGAAGGAAGGTGCTTTCAAATATTCAAATACCCAAAAAGTGATATTGATTGTCACACGGTAGCACCCATTACTTGCCACTTCAATAAATCATTGAGAGTCTTCTCACAAGAAACACCTCAGGAAGCAAGCTTGGAGCCAGAAAACAAGGAAGGACTCTCACAGCCATGAGCCCCAGCCCTGTTCTTGCTGTGGGGCATGGAGCAGCTTTGAGCACCAGGAAGGGGAACCCTGGGAGAAAGCGGGGACCTCAATGCTGCCCTGGCACTGGGCAGAGGTGGGGGACAGCGCTGCCCTCATCACTCACTGGGCGCCGTGTTGTAGCCTTTCTCCTTCTTCCCTGCAGACAGAGAGATGCATCAGCACAGGTTCACATCACAGCCAGGCTGAGGGCTCCTGAGGGAGCCTCAAATCCCCCCACAGCCCCCACTGTCCTCCTACACCCCTCCACTTTTACCTGCATGGCGTCTGTAGATGATGAATCCAACGCCAGCCATGATGGCAATGGCCACAACGGCGACAACCACCCCCACCACGTTGGGCACCAGGCTGGACTGTGACTGCTCTGGGGGAAGGCAGGGCTGTCAGCAGGGGAAGGGGCAGCCCAGAGCCCCCCAGCCCCACATCCCCTCACTCACCTCATGAGTAGAGGCTGGGCTGGGGCAGGCTGGCGTGCTCCACGCAGCACTGGTACTTGTCCCCGTGCGGGGCACGTACCTCCGACCGGAGCTGTTGTAGTGCACGAAGATTTCGACATCCACGTACCCCACTTCAAAGAACCAGGGCTGCTCGGGGCCAGATTCCGTCATCCCTATTTCAAAGTACCGCATGGAGTGGAGCTCTGCGGGGTCGGAGCGCGGCGACCCCCCCTTTTTTATTAATTAGCAAGCTACTGCCTATAGAATAACAACACTACTTATATTAATAACATAACCATTATAACTCAATCAAGACCTCGATTGACAATCCTCTAGAAGTGAAAAAAGAGACAAGTCAAACACAGCATAACAACATTACTGTTAAACCTACTAAAAAGAACAAACTCGTTTGCTCTGCAACCTAAGTTTCTGCAACCTGGAAATAAATCCATGAGGGTCCAATTGTGTTCACATGTCACTAGTTAGGAAAAGTCTTCAACTTTCATATACTCTGATATATTGATTTTTAATGGCCACTAACTATTGTGCAACAAATGCTTTTAGGATGCTCATAACCATGCCTTTGAGCTAATAATTGATAATTGAACTTTATGAAGTTGCATGTCAGATAGAACCAGTTTTAGAGGACAAATGTGCTGGAGTATCACTAGGGGCATTATTACTTATTGACCCTTGAGAAACAGCAAACCGTGTTGGTGGTGGCTGCGACAGGCGGTGCCAGCAGGGCCTTCCCTGCTTCAAAGTGCACCTTTCCTCTCTCACCCATCACAGATTCTCTCCTGCATTCAGGGTCTGAAGGATTTCTTCCAGTTGTACACCATATCCGCATGGCCAGTGCGTGATACAGAGCCCAAGTGGAACAGCTGCCTGGAAAACAGAATAAACTATCAAATTTAGTTCTATTAGTATGCACTTTTGTCTCAAGTGATGCATGGTCATATTTTTAAAATCCCAATTAGTTGGGTGTAAGAGACGTATCCATTCTACAATACAGGGTCATCCCTTTGCCTGGGATTCCTTTCCAGGTTTTGTCTTTGCAAATTAAGAAAAGCTAATTAATAGGCTAATAACATCATGAGTGAGCAGTACTAACATACTAAAAGAGCTATTCCCATAGATTACAGCACTGATTACATCAAATCCTTTCTTTAACACACATTTGATCTATGGATAATGCCTAAAATTCTAATTCTTGAGACTGCATTGGTAACAGAAAATCACACACTATGTCAAACCATTACTAATATTATTTATAACACCGCAAGTTACAAAGCAATTCCACTAGGAAAGAAACACACAAACACTGTTATTATAAAGGCTGGATGCTATTTTCTGCCTTGAGATGAGACCAACAACGTATTCTGGTGGTGTTAGTAACAACTGCACAAGATTAGAAGTGTCTAGTGTCATATGAGTATCCTCAGTGAAAATCCATTGAATGATTTGCTTAGAAGCTTCAGATCTATCCCATAGTCAGTCACAGTCTTACCAGCCTGCTGTAACAATTTCCAATGATGCACTTCCCACCGAGCAGCTCCCTGCTGATCGTCTATCAGCGGGCAAGCGAGCTGAAACACAGCTTGACACGGTCCCTCCAATATCATGTCTCTAATGACTCCAGACCAACGCAAAGGTGGAGGATCGCTACATGTGGGGGGGAATCGCATAGACAGGGGCTGTAAAGACATCGGTGAAACGCTCGAAGAGACTGATGCCTCCTTCATACACAGTTCTAAGTCCTGCAGCTCCTCAGTTAATGTTTTATTATGTTCCTCCAACGCTTTCTCATTCCCACCATTATCCGAGTCGCTTTCACTCTCAGGAGCTTCTTGCTGCTCTGCACACCCCTCAGCCCCCCCCCCCACCGCACCTTCCTCACCAGCCAAAACCGGATCTGCCAGAGACATTGAAGAGGTCGAGGATGGGGGATTATTCGGGGCTTCTGCAGCAGCCCTGACTTGTGAGGCTGTTGAGCAAACGGAGTACGAAACTCCTGGTAACAGGGAGTCAAGTTCTGACCTTGACTGAGCACTAGGTCCGGATAGAGCTTGTACCACAGCAGCAGCGAACTGCCGCTCGGCTTGCATATTCTTCAATATATTTATTTTGTATTCCTTATTTTTGGAGATAACAAATTCCCACAGATGGTCGACTATTTCTCGCCATTCGGCTACAGTGAACATCAGTGCCACCTCCTGAAGGTGTCCATTCATATGAGCCCATTTTACCAGCTCGGATATGCATTTAGGAGATACCTGCTCCCCTCTCTTAGAGAGAATACATTTCCTCCACAGCTTCCCACAACATCGTGGCTTGCAGAGAACGGGATGGTACCCCGATGAGAAGTGAGTGCCATCACCCCCAACCCCCAGTTCTTTATTGCCCCCACCTCATTATTTGTGGTTCCTATCCCTTTATTTTGTTCTCTCCCCCATATTTGTGCCCTCACTCTGTGTTTATTTTGCTCACCCCCCCTCCGCCCCCGCATTTTTTCAAACCAGCTTCATCTGCACCAGCAAGCACCTGCGGGACCCTGAAGCTGGTGGGGGACGTGGGGACCCCCCTGAGAGGGGAGAGCACGACAGCCGCTTGGACTGGGAGCAGGAGCCGGAGCCTGAGGAGTGGGGGAGGCGAGAGCAGGATGGGCAGAGGGGCAGGGGGCGTGGGCAAAGCTGTGGGTGAGTCAGTGATGTATGGGTGCATCTGTTGTGGGGTGGTGCTGAATGGGGTGGAAGCTGTGCTGACCTCACCCCCCCCACAGCTGTGCCTTTGTCACCTACAAGAAGATGGAATCAGCTGACCAGGCTCTGGGGATCCCTGGGTGAGCTGGGGGGCACTGGGGGGGCACAGGGACGGTGTGGGGGTGCCAGCAGTGCTGAGTCCCTGCCCCCATCCTGTTCCCCAACAGCCGTAAAGAACAGTGCCAAGGGCTCACACCGCGACAAGCGGGCGCAGGTGGTGTACAATGAGGACCTCTTCGGGGGGCAATAAAGGTTTAGTGCACACAGCAATGGTGTGGCAGGGTGACAATGGGACAGTGGGAGAACGGGGATGGGGGAACTGTGGGACACAGGGAGCTGCAATGGGGGAGGCTGAGTGGTGACCAGCTGCACACACACCTGTAACTGAACTGCCAGCCTCACCTGGCTGTGGTGCTGAGCGTGCTGGGCTGCCTGGCCCTGCTCTCAGCAGCACTATGTCCTCCCTCCCAGCCCCCACAACTCCACTGATACAGTTATGTCTGTTAGAGAGATTCACACTGCATGGAATGTGCCACGGCCAATAGCAACTGAAGGGTTCAGAGCCAAATAAGTGTGAGGAGGCCATGCTGGAGCTCATCTCTTCCATGGAGCTCATAACAGCAGCACAGCAGTAACCCTGGTGGCAGCAGCACCAGGATGTTGCTGGAGCAGCACTCCTGGCTCCCATCCTGCTCCCTCCAAGAGCTGCAGGCAGACGTACAGCACTGCTGTCCTGTGCCAGGTTTATTTAAAAACACAGCTGAGAGCCGCTGGCACAAACAGAGGAGCCTGACTATGTTCATACAATATCTTAAATAGAAGGCAAATACAAAAGGAAAGGATAAAATATTTACAGTAACAGTGGCAGACACGACATGGGCACAGTCCCACCCAGAGGCAGCAGAAAACCACTCAATACCCTGCTGAAGCACAGAGTCACCACGGCGTCCTCCAGCAGGGCCAGGGCTGCACTGTGCCCACAGCAGGGCTGGGATGGCTGCACTCTGAACTGAGACAAGCGAAGCGCACACGTGTTGGCTTCCAGAAATCATCAGCACAGCATCAAGCTCTGCCAGCAAACAGCACTGGAAATCCAGAAAAAGGGAAAGGAGGGAATAACGCAGCAGTGGCGTGCAGCTCCCGCTTCTCACACTGCTGCTGCATCCCTGCTGATAACTGGAAGGCAGGAAGCACCCCCCGCCTTGGTGGCACATTTGGTCCAAAACACCAGAATAATTCTGCTCCCTCCCACCCCCACATTGTCATTAAGTTGCCTTAAAGGATTCAAGTCATAAACAAAAGCATACACCAAAAAAACTCAAGAGCTGGCAGAACTCCAGGCTAGACATGGGGACTGCCCGAGAAATGGGAGCACCGAAGAAGCTTCCAGCTGCACCCAACGCTGAGCATGGCCAAGGGAGGAGGAAGGAAGGAGCTTGAGATTGAAGCCTTCAAAGCGTCACTGAATCAGGAGATCAATTGCCAGGCACTGCAGCACACAGATGGACGTCCTTCTGGGCTGTCACAGAACTGCTTTGTCCTCTTGCTGCTGAAAGGAGCCAACCTAGATCAGGGAATGGATGCACAGGGCCTCAACTCTGACCAGCAGGAAAACTCAGGACAATGGAATGCAGTCTGCCAATCTTTTACCAGTTCAGCTGTGCTTTAAGACTCATTATTGTGAAGCCTCCTTTAGTAAAGTATCACCCTGGGGTATCCAACCAAAAAGAAAAGGTTTTTATTAAATTAAAGGTTTTTTTTTTGTTGTTGTTGTTTTGTTGGGTTTTTTTGGTTTTTTGTTTGTTTGTGGTTTTTTTTTTTTTTTTTCTTTTCTTTAACATACTATAATAACTACTACGCAGTTCAACAGTCAGTCATCTCAGAAAGTTCACGAAGGAGATCATCCTCATCATCCTTCTCCAGGTCCAAGTCAATTTCTGCTTCCATTTCCCCTCCTGAGATTTCCGAGATGAACTTTTCAGTGTCATCTTCTACAGCCTTGGTGAGCAGGCTGACCTCCGGCAGGGCTGGAGCAGCAGTCTGGGAAGAAGGAAGACAAAGTCAATGATTGCTCAGGAGATCCTTCCTCTGCAGTGCTTCTCCTTCAGCACTGCTGATCCTGAACCCAACACAGGGGCTAAGGGGCTCCTGAAGGATGTTAACAACCACGTGAAGGCTGCAGAGCACCTCAGGTCTTTTTAACAATGCAGCATTAATGGACAAATTCCTTCACACCACAAAGGAATCACAGGGCTGCAGAGCATTGTGCGCACACTGTCATTCATCCAGCATCCTGCACACAGTGACTACTTTGAAAGGAAACCTGCAGAACATTTCAGTTCTCCACACTTGTATCAGCTGAGTTGTATCTCAGTATCAGCCTGACCAGGACAGCACTGACACTTCTTCCCCTCCTTACCAAAGCTGCTTTTTTAGCTGGAGGCTCCTCTTCTTCAGTGCTCGTTTAAATAAGCACAGTGCTAGAGCTGTTACATACCACATTCTATTTGAGCAACAGAAAGTCATTCCTGTTCCCCTACACAATATCCACCCACAGTCTGATTTCATTGAACACGAAGCCATCGTGGCCTTTTTGTATCCAGCGCTCCCACGTTAACCTCACAAGTTGTACCTGGTGCCAGCAGGGTTACTGCCTCACTGCCAGATACAATCAGATCAATTCTGAGTTTGAGGAGTGCAAAGCTGTCTGGGAAAGCCATTGAAAGTACCAGGATTGTGAAACATGGCTGCAGCTCTTCACCAAAGGCAGGAAGGTAGGAATGCACTCATGATGGTGGCACATGGTGAGCAGTGAGACACAAGAACATGTGAAGAAATTGTGTCACTGTGTCCATCTACAGAAGGGACTCACCTCTGCGGGTGCAGAGACAGCTTTGGGAGCAGCCCTGCTCCATTCCACAGTCTTTTCCTCTTCTCTTCCAGGTGCTTTAAAACAAGGAAAAAGAAAATCACTTGGTCAACAGCAAGCATAGAAAGAAACCTGAGTGCCAGTGTTTCCTCCATGTGCTTATTTCCTCACATTCAATAACAAAGAACACGAGAGAGGCGACATCTCGCAGTCCATACAGTATCCAAGCTCTTCCCTCCTTCACATGCTGTCTCTTCACAAAGCCTCTCTCACCTGCCCAATGAATAACTCACCCCCCTGACCTTTCTGACAGAGGTTGGCCCCCATGTTAAGGACTCAATCCTGGCTTTACAAACACATTTACATATTAAAACAAGCAACACGCCAAAGATGAAGATAACCTTGGCGTCAACACACAGAACATGCCACACCAAAAACATGGCAGAAAGAAAGTACAGGAGAAACTGAATTACAAAACCTCACAGCGAATGAATTTTCCAGAATGAAGCAGGCAGACACCACGGATTCAATGGAAAAACACATGGATGGACATCCTGGCACTTCCTGCCTTTGCATGTTGTAAGAAACAGCCCAGGCAATTCTAAGCAAAATCCATTTGCTTGACAGGGGAAGCACTTCAGCAGAGCAGACAGTGAAACACCTCCTTACCTGCTGGCTTTGCGATCTGCTGCATCCGCAGGGCTTTCTCCTGCTTGATTTCTTCCAAGCTTTTAATATGCATTTCTTCCAATTGCTTGATTTTACGCGGTGGCTCTTCCAGTTTCACGTTACCAGGCTCAGGTGGAGGGAAAATTCTCTTCTTCTTGCGCTTATCCTTAGATCTCTTCTCAGTAAGAACCTCTTCTACTTTTTGCTTCTCTTCTTCCAGTCGTCTCTTCTTCCAGATCTCCCCTGCTGGCTTGGCACCCTTCTCTGTCATCATCAAGAAAGGAGAAGCATAAGGATTACAAGAAATTACAACGAGAGCTCAAGTTTCCAGATTTGTCATAATATTACAGAATATACGTGTTCCCAACAACAACGCTCCTGAGAAAGAATAAGCAGAAAGCCTAGAGAATCTGTGCAGTAAACACCGATGACCATTTACCTCTCCTTGGTGCTCTGTCAACCTCGATCTTCTTCCCCAGCCTTTCTACGAGGCTGCGCTTCAGCGGAAGGCCACTGACATCAGCTACAGAGAGAAAACAACAACATTCCTAAGATAATTCCTTTGGAGAAAGATTTTTACAAGTCAACCACAAACTTTGGTTTCTCCAAGTGTATGTTCTCAAATTCACCTTTCAGCTGCTACACTTGTGTGCCACTTGGAGTCATCACAGACCCACGACACACTTTCCTCCCTCCTGCTTCAGCAGTGCCCTCCCATTTACGTGGAGGCAGCCAAACAGTAGCTCACAAGCAGCCCTTACCTACAGAGGATTTCCGTTTTCCAGGTTTATCAGCAGTATTCGGTTGACTCACAGGCACCTCCCCTAAAACAAAGAAAAACAAAGTGCTTATTTGACAGAAACCAACAGAATTACTGTCTTGTGAGCCCATTTCCCACCCAAAACAAATACAACCAAAAGACACCACTTTGACAGCCCTGACACAAAATAATATTGCAACTGTAATGCACTCAGGGTAAGTCCCAATTGTAATTTATCCATTCCACTTAGGAGCCACCAAATGGAAGCAAAGGTACTCATCATTACCCTGCTTTGCAGGCAGCATCACAGTGCTGACCAGTGTCCGCACATTCTCCTTCTTAGGCACACGAACAATCTGAGATTTGAGCCGATGAGCAGGAGCTCCTGAAGGTCCTTCTGATCCAAGTGTTTTTATTCCAGCATTCAAACTGTCATCTGGGAACACAGAGCAGTAAATGAGACTGAGGGACAGAGGCACACGCTGAGGACCACAGCTCTGCAAACTGCCTCCTGCTCAGAAGCATGCAGAACAAACCCTGTCAGCTCTCCCCACAGCTAAGAGCACCATGGACCTGATGTCTGTCTGCTGCCCTCCTTTCATCCTTCTGGATATTAAAAGTAGGCTTTATCCCTTACTTTATCCCATCCATATGACATTAGATTCCTCTATCAGCAAATGTGGCTTTCACCACTGGTTGAAAAGATGCACATACAGGCACTTAAACTCCATGCTGTGGCCTCGTCTTGCTCTAATGATGTAAACAAAGGAGTTTACCTTCCTAATCTGAAAGGCACATGAAGTTACAAGGTAGGAACAAGATCATGGAAATAGCTGATTCCATTCAGCAACCCTATGTTCTGTTGTGTTTGTACAATGAATTGCTTTGGAGTTAATTGGCAAGTGCTTCTGATTAATCCTGGAATACCTTGTTTTGTATCAGCATCAGATTTTGTAGTGGAAATTATCTGCAATCCAAGATGGTTTTCTTCAGCTGGTTGCTGGACAGGTGTTTTTGTTTCTTCTCCCTCCTTAGAAAGCTGGTCTGTACAAGCAAAGAAAAAATCAGTCTCTTCAGTTATGCGGTAGGAATTCAATCAGATTATCCACTGCACAAAGATGGCAGGCAAGGCTGAAAACCCACACAGATAAATGCTGAGTCTCCACTTGCCCATCCAAATGGCTTCTCTGTGAACAAAGAAATCCCCCCCTACACAACATTCATCTCCCTGACACCCAGAAAAAGCTTAAATGCAGGAGAACAACCTGCAAGGCAAAGGCCACAGGAGCAGAGAGAAGCTGAGCATGCAAGATAAAACTGAGGTATCAGAAGCGCACAAAGTTCAGCTCTGAACCTATCTATCAGCTCACAAGTGAACGTTACCTGGCGTTCTTTATGACACTATACCCACCTGTGAGTAATAGAGTTAATCTTTCGTACCTAAAAAAGACAAACTCACTTTGGCTTGGTGGAAAGAAAACCCCATTGAGGTAACGTCCCTTGGTGTGATGGAAGGCACAGTTGGATTTCTGGCAGCCTCCTGGCTGGTTCTCCCAGTAGCAGGAAATCATGCTGCGTTTTTTCTGAAGACAGAAAGGAAGAAGAGCTGATGGTAACGTGGACCTAAGATCTGCAAAGGGAGACTGAGCTCCAGATGGTGCCAGTGAGCAGACTGCCACAAAGCAGCACTCAAACACCACTCTGAAGAGTGCGCAGGCTGGGAGCACCAGGCTCACTGAGCTTTCCTAGCATTCTGTGGGTGAGGACACCAGTTTAGAAGGGGTTAAACTAACACACCTTGCAGAATGCTTGTCTGATTGATGTGGTTCTTTAGTATCTGTTGATAGAACACTGTTGGTATCAACTACAAGAATATTCTGCTATGATATACCAATGCCATTGAGCTCTCTTCCCTCTGCTTCCTCCCCTATTCTTAACCGTAGGAACCATCATCATTTCAAAGCAAATGAACCTAATCTGCAAAAGCACATTCAGCCCACCTAAAGAAATGAGAAGTGGGTTTGGTGATAAACTCTGAGGAGCCAACACTCACACTGATCTCCATGTGCCTGAACCTGCAGACATTCCTGAAGCAGCGGCCCTCCTTCCACAGCGTGCAGATGGTTTCATTGCCCAAAGCGGCTTCACAGTGCCTGAAGGGACAGTTGTCTCCCTGTAACCCAATGGAAACCAAGAGAGGAAAATGAAATAGTACAGCCTGAGAACTGGCCATGCTTTGAGCTCATTTTTAGCGAGTTGCTCTATTGTACAATGCAATTAGTTATGAAGTTTGCTGAAGACCAGTAATACTTCTACTTATTCTACCCATTCCTCTTAACTTCAGAACTGAAAGAAAGAAAAAATGAAGGAAAAAACCCAAGCAGACCTTTTTACAAGTGGAATAGAAGTAGAAATAGCAATCATTTCCTTTAATCGACATGCTGGACGAGCGCACAGAAGCAGTTCTGGTCTCGGGGATCTCTGTGCAGCTCTTCCTGTGCTTCTCAAAGAGCTGGCTCGTGCTTCCTTGGACTGAAAGTCTTCTACAGTCTTGATCAGTGAAATCTTCTTTTGAAAAGGAACCCTAAGCAAAACACCGACAAGCAGAAAAGAATGAGGAATGCCCACCCGTCTTCCCAGCTTTGTTCTCTTCATTCAATCAGTCTCTCAGGAGCAGTTGTTTCAAAACATTGCCCTCCTCAACACTGGTCAAACTCTAGTAACATCACCCTGACTCAGCACGGAGTCCCTGGGCTGCACGGCTGCAAGCCCTCCAATGGAGCCCCTCCTTCAACACCACGAGTGACAGCAGTGAGTAACCCCAACACATTTGTCTGACCGCTGCAGGTCTTCAAGCTCAACCACCTGGACAACCTCAGCAAATACAGTGATCTTCAAAGCTTTGCAGTTCACTTCTCCTATAGGCCGAACCAACACTGAATCCGTGAATTAATTAATTATAACAGGTTAGGAAGAATATTCCTCCTCACTTTGCCTATGTCAAATTCTGTAAGTTGGAATTTCTGGTCTTCAAGGATTCTTCACCTTTGAAGAATCCACAAAAACCATCCTCCGTCTTTATTACCTGTACAGCAAAAGCATGACAGTGCGTATCAATACACAAATCCACACACATGTGCCTGTATACTGTAACTCAGCACTGCATGGAGCTGCAGCACGTTCTGCTCAGCCACAACAAGGGTTTGGGTTGGTTCATTTTTTTTTTTTCTTTTCTGATGTAAAAATCAAATATTTTGATATTTTAGATTTGTTTTGTTGCTTTTTTTTTTAAGGTACCAAATGCAGTAAAACCTGCAACCAGGCCAGACAGAAGATCAAATTCAAGTGATTCAGAACTCTTTCATTAAAGTGCTGCACATTTCTGAGCTAAGCATTTCCGATAGTCAATAAAGGTTGGAACCTTTTAGTCACACAGACACTAGTGAATTTTCGAGGAAATTTTTTTTTTTTTTTTTTTTTTTTTCAGGGAATTTCCCCAAATCTAAACTAAAGAGAGGAGAAGTCGGGTTCTCAAGTTAGTTGCTGGATTGACTGCATGACAAAGGGAACAAAAACAGCACTTAAGGACAAAGTTCCCTTCCCTCCTCCAATACTGATAGAAATGCTGCCTTTTTACCTTTAGTACCTTCACAACGGATTGGCAGATTCCTACGTTCCTAAAGACCTCAATGCTGCTCAGCACAGACACCGGGCACCAACTGTCACTGGACTCTGCACCGTGGAACACGCACACAGCTCAGCACTTCTGTTTCCTCACAATTGGAAGGGTTCTGGAATTGGGAGCATGAAGCGGACTAGAAATACCTCACATCCCTCTGCTCCTTACAAGCCCTTCCATTTTAAAACAAGATAAGCCCAGACACATCTGTTAGCACAGCAGCCCAAATGCTAACCAGAACACACAGTGTGTAACACCGAAAGTACCAGTTTAATGCCATGCCACAAACCCTATTTAATGGTGCAGGTGACCGCCCCTATCAGATACCCGTGACCTCCATGACTCCAGCTCTGGTGCACGCAGGCACCACCTGCCCAATACCCAACATCTCCCCCCTCTTTATCATCTCCAGCCCCTGTAAAGGTTCCCCTGCATACTCCCTGTTACCCCAAAGGTTATTCGCACATTTAAGGCTATTCCGCAAATGAATCAATCATTAAACATATGCGAAAAACAATGAAACTGTCATAATAACATACCAAAGAGATGCAGCTGCAGTGACTACAAACCTGAAAGCACACAACAGCAATCTGCCTAAAAATTGTGAAATGCTGTATGGCAACACTTAGTCAACTTGTAGAGAACGGTGCATTCAAGTTCAAGATAACAGCACAGTACACAATGGAGTTACAACTTCTCCAAGTTCAATGTAACACTATTGTACAGAATCTTCGTGGCAATCCAGTTCTGTCCAGTGTGCATTATAATGTCACACTCCATAACCAAATAAGAAGACAAAAACATATTGGCTGTGCAGAATCGTTCTGAATGTCCACCACTGGGGGACTATCCAGGAACAAGGTCTCCCCCGCTCACGAACTATCAGTCCGGCATGAAGGCTGGATTCCCAGTTCGGACCTTCAGGCACATTGGGAGCAACGCTGTCTCATGTGCCGTTACCAGCACCCGCTGCCCAGTGCTGACGTCAAATCACTGGCTGCACTGGAGACATTAACCAAGGAGACATTGACCAAAACCGGTGCTGAGATGTTCGGATCCTCACGGTGCTCAGGATGGCTCGTCATTTGGTGCCGGCTTAACCCAACGTGCCGGCAGCCAGCAGGGCCCACTTGGGGTCCCGACACAGACGTGTTTCCTGCCCTTGACAAGGAGTGGCATAGGGTCTGGGAGCCATGGCCCTCCGTCGGGTCTGATCAGGACCTGACCTATTGGTGTCCATTTGGTCAGCTGATGGTCTCCCTTCCAATTCTCTTACGCAGGAGGAGAGCGTGTGGGCACAGCTCAGGCCCCTCCAGCCCTCCCCCCTCTTTAAGCGCACAAAGACGCCCCTTCAAGGTCTGATGTGCACACTCCATAATAGCCTGGCAGGTGCTGCTGCCGGGAATGCTGAAGATATGCTTAATGCCCCAAGCTGTGCACCAGCGTCCAAAACATGCATTTCTATATGCTGGGTCATTGTCAGTCTTTAACTCATGAGGTGCACCCATGACAGCGATGGCCATGCACAACGCTTTTATGTAATGCATGGCGGTCTGTCCAGATTGTGCCACAGCCTAGAGAAAACCACTGCATGTGTCAGTTGTGACATGCAAGTGACGGAAACACCCAAACTCTGGGAAGTCTGTGACATTCATCTGCCAAACCTCATTTGGTCTCAAACCTCTGGGGTTCACCCCTGCAGGAAACAGGTTAACCGTAACTCCCGCTCCTCCTTGGCCAATTCAGTTAACTTTCTAAGAGCACCAAGGGTGGGTAGCAGCTTCTGTGCCTCTTCGTCCCCTGCAAAAGCTCACAGAACTCCATGCTGGCTTTCTCTAATGCTGACCAACTCACACAGTGAGAAGCTCCGTCAGCCAGACCTCTCCGCATCATCCACATAATAAGCAGATTGAGGTCCTCATCACACACTCTGTGTCATTTCTTGTCAGCATGTCCTGTCGCATCCCTGGCTCTCCAGCAGGACTGTAATGCTGGGGTGAGCAACACTGGGCACTGTCAGTGTGTTTTTCTTGCAAGCATCTTCCAGGGAAATACGTGCAGGCGTTCCCCACTCCTGGCTATATCTCTGCAGTGCTGGGTCCTGTGTGAGCAGAGCTCTCTGCCCCAGAAGCCAAGTCACTGCTGTGCAGAGCTCAGCCTCGGGTGAATGTGCTCCTGAGTTTGTCCAAGTGCAAGGACAACCTTCTCTTTGCCCTTTAGGAGCACCTCTGGTGCTGATGGGTGCTCTGCTCTCAGCAACCACCCAAATAATGTCGTTTCCATCAAGTACTGCAGCCACACGGGGTTGGTGTTCACCACGTCGTACATCAAAGTTTGGGACATCCGGGACTCAGCGCGCTGCATCCGCACCCTGATGTGTGTAGTGGAAAGAGTGGCTGTGGGGGACTGTGGGCAGCTCTGGCTTTGCAGAAGATGGTGTGAGGAACTCCTGGGGTCCCACAGGCTGGAAACAGAGCCCAGCTGTTTTAGGATCAGTTCCTACAGCTGTAGGAAACAGGGAGGCTTAGGGAGATCTTGGAATGGAATCTGTGGGGACCCTCTGCAGCAAAGGCTCAAAGGAAAGGATCTGGAAGAGCTTTTTAGCCCATCCTGGGGGTGGCCAAGAGCACCAGCCAGAAGGGATGGGGATTCTCTTTTTTGCTTCAACTAATATGCCACAGGAAGATAACCACATTAACCCAGCTGTATTTGTTGTTGTTGTTTATCTACAGCATGAAGCATTTCACTTGGAAAGTCTCTGCTGCCACTCATCGTACAACAGACTTAAAGCACAGCACTTGGCACCTAGCAGTGCTGTGAAGGGTTGGAAAGGCAGCGCACCATTGTGCTGAGGGCCAAGAGACGGTTCAGACAACAGAAGCATTTGTCCACATTTCTGACATGAAGGCTGTCGCCTCCCGATCCGGCGACAAATAAAGGCTGCTGTGTGAAAGTACCGTGCCTCCGCACATGGGATCAGATGGGACTCACACACAGTGTGTAACACCGAATGTACCAGTTTAATGCCACGCCACAAACCTACCCAATGCCCAACAGGGGGGACCAGTCAATGCTGCTCATCAGCCATCAACCCCGGATGCTGGAGAAGGCAGACCATGTTGTGGTGCCAGAGCATGACACGATGGCTGAGATGGGGACACCCACCGAACTGAGGACCCGCAGTGGATCCTACAGCCGGCTGCTGCAGCACTGAGGACCACAGTGCAGCTGGAGTGGGATGCGATGGGACATGGGGAGCTGTGGCTGTCTCCGCTCCCCGCTGCAGGATGGGAAGAGTGGGATGCTCTGGGATTTGTATGGAATAAAGTGGAGATGTTTTGTAGAGGAGCAGGTTGGGATGTGGGGTTTGGGCAGCTCAGCCTCAGTGCATGGTTGGTTATGGAAGCTGGGTGTCTGCCCTCAGAATGTGGCTGTGGCAGCACTGTGGGTTATGGGGGGGAAGCACAGCTCAGCCCAATACTGGATGAACTTTCCAGTCACGTCTTCATGCCAAAGCGTTGCAGATAGCACAGGGAGTGCAAAGGGGAGGAGGAGAGCAGCAGTGTGAAATGGAGCAATGGGCAAAGAGTGTGGGGTGGGGGGAGGAGGGATGAGGAGAGGTCCCCTCATCCACCCCAACCCTGAGCACGGCACAGAGCAGAATGCAGGCAGGCTGAGCACAGAACAGCCCAACACTTTATTTCACGAGAAGCAGCACAGGAAAAGCATAGGAATGCTTTTTTTTCTGCATAGGAAGCAGAGGGAAATGTGAAAGGTAGAGGGGATGGGGCTGTGTTCATCACCGACCCCAAATGCTCGTGTGGCCAGTTGGCCCCTTGCAGGCTGAAGCACAGCACTCAGACGGTTTGGTTACTTCCTGTGTGAAGAAGATGAGATGGTGTCCCATAGGGCCACGTTCACATCCCAACCCTCAGCTCCCTGCAGAGTCCCAGCCCAGCCCTGGTGCAGCACCACAAGGAGCACAAGGAGTACAGGGACCCCTTCCAACCCCCAGCCCCACACTGCAGCTGTGCTCGAGTTGCTGGTTCCACCTTCCTGGCCTGTAAGGTAAGAAGAGCCATTGTCTCAGCCCAGTTTGTAGGAGGGAGGCAAGGTTCTTTGATATACATATACCTGGTGCGGGAGTAAGAAACAACGGTTCAAACATTGGTCCGACCAGTTTATTACAAGACTTTATCAGGGAGATGGGGAAGGGGAGGACGGACGCTATTATGGTGTAGGGTGATGGGGAAGGGAATGCAGTAAAAATATGAAATAGAAGCAAGGAGTCTCTGTAGGAAGCAAGAGGGAGATATTCACCACCATGGATCCATCGAGGTTTGTAGTTCAGTCATTGGTCTTCAGTCGTGGTGGGTTGTCAGGCGTTGTTCTGTTAATGGTGACCACGATGACAATTTCCAATGGTAGCACCAACTTATTTATATGTCCAAAATGGTCAAGTCAGCTCACTTTGGAGTGACAGCTCGAATCCAAAGTAGTTGAGTCAGCACTCCTTGGAATGGAAGCTTCTGGCTCTGGGATCTTAGCAGAAATTCCTTTGTTCCCATCTTCTGAGCCTTGCCAGCAGATAAGAGGGAGCAGGGATACCCATCCGCATCCTGTTTTTCACAGGGCACGATGGCTTCATTACCCACATTTCCCACACCAAGCTGGAGCTATTTAGTCCCGGGCCAGATCTTCCGCTCATAAACAGTCCTGAGCACTCTTCTGGAGGCAAACAGCTCTGAAGGAAGGTGCTTTCAGATATTCAAATACCCAAAAAGTGATATTGATTGTCACACGGTAGCACCCATTACTTGCCACTTCAATAAATCATTGAGAGTCTTCTCACAAGAAACACCTCAGGAAGCAAGCTTGGAGCCAGAAAACAAGGAAGGACTCTCACAGCCATGACCCCCAGCCCTGTTCATGCTGTGGGGCATGGAGCAGCTTTGAGCACCAGGAAGGGGAACCCTGGGAGAAAGCGGGGACCCCAATGCTGCCCTGGCACTGGGCAGAGGTGGGGGACAGCGCTGCCCTCATCACTCACTGGGCGCCGTGTTGTAGCCTTTCTCCTTCTTCCCTGCAGACAGAGAGATGCATCAGCACAGGTTCACATCACAGCCAGGCTGAGGGCTCCTGTGGGAGCCTCAAATCCCCCCACAGCCCCCACTGTCCTCCTACACCCCTCCACTTTTACCTGCATGGCGTCTGTAGATGATGAATCCAACGCCAGCCATGATGGCAATGGCCACAACGGCGACAACCACCCCCACCACGTTGGGCACCAGGCTGGACTGTGACTGCTCTGGGGGAAGGCAGGGCTGTCAGCAGGGGAAGGGGCAGCCCAGAGCCCCCCAGCCCCACATCCCCTCACTCACCTCATGAGTAGAGGCTGGGCTGGGGCAGGCTGGCGTGCTCCACGCAGCACTGGTACTTGTCCCCGTGCGGGGCACGTACCTCCGACCGGAGCTGTAGTAGTGCACGAAGATTTCGCCATCCACGTACCCCACTTCAAAGAACCAGGGCTGCTCGGGGCCGGATTCCGTCATCCCTATTTCAAAGTACCGCATGGAGTGGAGCTCTGCGGGGTCGGAGCGCGGCGACCCCCCCTTTTTTATTAATTAGCAAGCTACTGCCTATAGAATAACAACACTACTTATATTAATAACATAACCATTATAACTCAATCAAGACCTCGATTGACAATCCTCTAGAAGTGAAAAAAGAGACAAGTCAAACACAGCATAACAACATTACTGTTAAACCTACTAAAAAGAACAAACTCGTTTGCTCTGCAACCTAAGTTTCTGCAACCTGGAAATAAATCCATGAGGGTCCCATTGTGTTCACATGTCACTAGTTAGGAAAAGTCTTCAACTTTCATATACTCTGATATATTGATTTTTAATGGCCACTAACTATTGTGCAACAAATGCTTTTAGGATGCTCATAACCATGCCTTTGAGCTAATAATTGATAATTGAACTTTATGAAGTTGCATGTCAGATAGAACCAGTTTTAGAGGACAAATGTGCTGGAGTATCACTAGGGGCATTATTACTTATTGACCCTTGAGAAACAGCAAACCGTGTTGGTGGTGGCTGCGACAGGCGGTGCCAGCAGGGCCTTCCCTGCTTCAAAGTGCACCTTTCCTCTCTCACCCATCACAGATTCTCTCCTGCATTCAGGGTCTGAAGGATTTCTTCCAGTTGTACACCATATCCGCATGGCCAGTGCGTGATACAGAGCCCAAGTGGAACAGCTGCCTGGAAAACAGAATAAACTATCAAATTTAGTTCTATTAGTATGCACTTTTGTCTCAAGTGATGCATGGTCATATTTTTAAAATCCCAATTAGTTGGGTGTAAGAGACGTATCCATTCTACAATACAGGGTCATCCCTTTGCCTGGGATTCCTTTCCAGGTTTTGTCTTTGCAAATTAAGAAAAGCTAATTAATAGGCTAATAACATCATGAGTGAGCAGTACTAACATACTAAAAGAGCTATTCCCATAGATTACAGCACTGATTACATCAAATCCTTTCTTTAACACACATTTGATCTATGGATAATGCCTAAAATTCTAATTCTTGAGACTGCATTGGTAACAGAAAATCACACACTATGTCAAACCATTACTAATATTATTTATAACACCGCAAGTTACAAAGCAATTCCACTAGGAAAGAAACACACAAACACAGTTACTATAAAGGCTGGATGCTATTTTCTGCCTTGAGATGAGACCAACAACGTATTCTGGTGGTGTTAGTAACAACTGCACAAGATTAGAAGTGTCTAGTGTCATATGAGTATCCTCAGTGAAAATCCATTGAATGATTTGCTTAGAAGCTTCAGATCGTTTCCCATAGTCAGTCACAGTCTTACCAGCCTGCAGTAACAATTTCCAATGATGCACTTCCCACCGAGCAGCTCCCTGCTGATCGTCTATCAGCGGGCAAGCGAGCTGAAACACAGCTTGACACGGTCCCTCCAATATCATGTCTCTAATGACTCCAGACCAACGCAAAGGTGGAGGATCGCTACATGTGGGGGGGAATCGCATAGACAGGGGCTGTAAAGACATCGGTGAAACGCTCAAAGAGACTGATGCCTCCTTCGTACGCAGTTCTAAGTCCTGCAGCTCCTCAGTTAATGTTTTATTATGTTCCTCCAACGCTTTCTCATTCCCACCATTATCCGAGTCGCTTTCACTATCAGGAGCTTCTTGCTGCTCTGCACACCCCTCAGCCCCCCCCACCGCACCTTCCTCACCAGCCAAAACCGGATCTGCCAGAGACGTTGAAGAGGTCGAGGACGGGGGATTATTCGAGGCTTCTGCGGCAGCCCTGACTTGTGAGGCTGATGAGCAAACGGAGTACGAACCTCCTGGTAACAGGGAGTCAAGTTCTGACCTTGACTGAGCACTAGGTCCGGATAGAGCTTGTACCACAGCAGCAGCAATCTGCCGCTCGGCTTGCATATTCTTCAGTGTATTTATTTTGTATTCCTTATTTTTGGAGATAACAAAGTCCTACATATGGTCGACTATTTCTCGACATTCGGCTACAGTGAACATCAGTGCCACCTCCTGAAGGTGTCCATTCATATGAGCCCATTTTACCAGCTCGGATATGCATTTAGGAGATACCTGCTCCCCTCTCATAGAGAGAATACATTTGAGCAGTTCCTCCACAGCTTCCCACAACATCGTGGCTTGCAGAGAATGGGATGGTACCCCGATGAGAGGTGAGTGCCAACCCCCCCCCCAGTTCTTTATTGCCCCCGCACCGCGCTGTTAGAGAGGGGAGGTTCTTTGTTCCTTCTCTCCCTGGGTTTGTTCCCGCTGTCACCGAGTGAGCTGTAGAGAGAACTCCATGACACAAACTCATTGCAAAGTCTAAGCTAGAAGAAGCGTCACCTCAGTGTATCCCAGAAAAAGAACAGCGTTGAGATTTTAATTGGTTTTGGTTTTTTGTTTTATTGAGGGTGGGTTGTTTTTTGTTGTTTTTTTAGGGTTTTTTTGGGGTTTTTTTGTCTTTTTTTGGGGGGGAGGGTAGGGGGGTGCGAGGGGAAGGGAGAGGGAGGGGACAGTTGTTTGGTTGTTTTTCATATACAATAAAGCTATGCAGTTCCGCTGTCAGTCGCCTCAGAGAGTTCCCGAAGGAGCTCAACCACATTCTGCTCAACATCGAGTTGTTCCATTGAGTGGAGCAATGGTAGTCTTGCAGATGGAGCAATGCAGGAATTCTGACAGGATCTCCAGGTGTATCCAGTTCATCATCTGAAAGCTCCGCAACCAAATTGGAAGGGACCAGTCCTCTTGTGCCATCTGTCAGCTCTCCCTGAAACCAGCCATTCTCACCCACATCTCCAAAGACATTATGCATTGTCCGGCAGTCAGAGGAAGCTCGTTTTCTGGGTCCTCATTAGGACCCTCAACAGGAATGTAGCTGTGTCGAGCTAAGAATCTTCAAACTGCTGGTGATACCTGTCCTGGAGAATGCAGGATGAAGGACAAAAGCTCTGCTCTCACATTCAGGGCCATCCTCTGACAGAAGGCAGCACTCAGGACTGTTCCCAAGGATCTCTTTCATGGCTTTGAGTTCAAGCTCCAGGTCTTCCAGATGACCTTGAAGACTTCTGGCCTCTTCAATGGCAGAATGGAACGGACTGGAGCTATTACGGAGACTCTTGTTTGACTGGGTCAGAGTCTGTCTCGTTGCCTTCCCCAGCTCCATCTGCTGCTTCTGCTGCTCTCTTTTCCCTCTTGCGCGCTCTGTGAGAATGAGTTTCAGAAAGCACTACTCACTGACAGGAAATAAGGGGAAACTTGAAAGACTTTGCAACCTAAGTCCTGGCAGTGTATTGCCAGCGGCTGATTTGGCCGTCCAGGATCCTGGCACCACAAATGCTTCAATGCCAAATGCAGCAATAAGGTGTTCTGGGGAAAGGCCAACTCACAGGTAGTTTTTGAGCACCCATATCACAGTACCAACGGCCAGCACCAGCGCAGGCAGCAGCATCGCTGAGACCGTCACCGGAATGCGGCGCTTCCGCACAGATCTGTGAGCAGCAGCCTCTGTGCTTTTGCCTGTGTTCATCCCTGGAAGAAATGAGACAATGTCCCACGTTACCTTCAGCTGCGCTACAGATAATCTCTCAGTGTGCTTCATGGACCCAAGAGGTCATTTTGTCAGTGGGTGCCTCCGTCTCTGGTGCCGAAGCACCGGAGGACAAGAAGGATTGCTTCCACCTCTCGTTGGGTACGAAGAGGCTGCACAGGCACTACCCGTGTCCTCCTCTGGGCCGAGAGCTGGGGCTGTACTCTGGGGTCTGGGCTTGGTCTGTGGGGAGAGCTACAGAGCAGAATCCCTCATGCTTTTCCCGGCATGCGTGTCCTGAGCTCTCCTGTGGGACGCCCCCCAGGCTGAAGGTCAGGCTTCAGCCAGCACAGAGCACAGCCAGAGCCAGCCCAGGGGAGAAACACTCCTGCTTCTTTTACATGTGCTCTATGCTCACACGCTCAGGTCTGGCTGCTGACCTGGTGTGCAAGAGCTGGCAGCAAGAGCCTGCAGGCACGCAGTGACTCTGGTTTGTGACACCGTATGATCATGGGACAGAAATTACCTGGCATGCTGGTTGGTGCTGCCTGCATTCCTCTGTCCGGGATGGGCAGTGTGGGATATCCACCTTCCTGGAGTGCATCCGGGACCGGCAGTGTGGGATATCCACCTTCCTGGAGTGCATCCCGCTCACTTTGTTGGTCCGTTCCTTTAGAAAGAAAGCAGGGCAGTAGGAGTGGGATGTCACGTGCCCTCATCAAAAACTGAGCTTCTCCAATCCCGAGCTCAGGTAAAGTCCAGGCCCCCCACCCCCAAGTACACTGTGAGCCCCTCTGTTACCCAAAGGCATTTGGGCCCTCCCAGCTATTGGACAATGCTGACTCCCTCACACCTCTTGAGGAATCAGCTCCTGTGCAAGGCCCTCACATTCTGTGCTGTCACCAGCCCATCACAGCCAGGTAGCTGCAGGCTGAAATCCAAGCTCTAACACACAGTCCAAGCCTTCAGAATTAGCATCTCCACCTCATTTCCAGCATTAGCAAAGGCAGCCAACCCTGCTCGGGATGCTTCTCCTGCCTTGAACTTGCTCAGCTGCACAGAGGGCTTTGGATGAACAGAAGCACAGCGCTTGCCACTTGCTGCCATCTGGGTGCCAACGACTGCACAAAGCAGCTCTGACAAGTAATGGTTGTGCTGGGGGAGCAGCTGCCTCTGGGTCTTGGCTGGATGCAGACCATCTGGCAGCAGACCAGCTCTGGTGCTTGACAGCACCTGCAAGGTGATACATGGAACATGGCTGCAGCACGGCTCTGACCCATTCCTTCCTGCTGTGCAGGCTACAGCCTGCCCACACCTGCATATCACACCTCAGCTTCCCAGGTCCCACAGTGAACAGACTGAAGTATACCCACCACGCTCTGCCTTCTCCATTTCCTTCAGCAGTCGCTTCAGGAGACGGGATGAGCCCTGAGAGTATTTTCCTCGTTTGGATTCATCCTCTTCTCTTTCCGGACCTTAACAGAATGTATGAAGTTAAATATCACGTGCATGAAGTTTTGAAGATCAGCGGCGAGTCAGCCAAGTCAGTGAAGACAGAGTACTCACTGCTGGGATTCCAGCTGGGCTCCAGCACAGGAGGAAACCGATGACCAGGCAGGGCCCACACTGGGGGCACTTCTGCAACCAAAGACCCATGAAAAGTTTCAGTCACACACTGCAACATCAACTGAGTAGCAGAGCGTACAGGGGACTGTGCCATGAAATGGCACTGAAACGGGCAGCAAAAGCTCTCTAAAGAATTTCAAAGCTATGACGTACCTGCGCGATCCGACAGAGTTTCAGTTCCAGATCTCAGAGAGGAAGCTGGATCAACTCCTCTAGTCAAATCTGCAAATGAACACAGGACAAAGCAACTGCTACTGAGCATCCCTTCAGCCACAAGGTCGCAGGATGCAATTAAAGCCAGGGATTCCTTCACAACACTATTCTCTCCCTTCCGCACAGGGAAACAAGGGGCCTGGGAGAGCAGGAAGGATGCAGATAAGGAGTGAGACCTCATGGAAGTCATCAGGCAAGGAGGAGAATAGATGTTGTAAATACCAGAAGAGGAGTTGTATCCCCCTGATAAGAACAAGAGGGGGTCTGCATGCTAAACAACTATTGAATATGTATCAGAATTCCGAGAAATCATTGACTATGTATGAGATGTACCTATATCTGTCACGATTTTACAAGTCCATGTGCAAGTTTGGTGGAGCTATCCCCCTTGCACCCAGCACTGGAATAAACATACCTGCTTTATAACCCATCTATGTGTTATAGAGTTTGATTCCGCAAGTCACTTACACCCCATATTTTCCCTAACAGCCACACTGGGTTATCTGGATTCGTTACATTTATCCATTGTTGCTGGCAGATGTTTCTCTCTCTCTCTCTGTCTTTAATCCCCACACAGCCCATCTTCCCAACTGTGGGTTTCGGTTAGGAGGTATGCACCCATAGGGTCCATGCCCTACTTGTAGATATTTATCCTGCCCAGCCCCAGGTGCCCAATTTGAGGCAATAGTTGCACATCCCTAATAGGCACAGTAATATGAGCCTGGGTGGTTACAGTATCCCCTCCCTAGGTTTGAGCTTAGGCAAAAATAGTAACCCTTTTGGTTTAGACTGGGCTGTATAGGTACCAGGTCACACAGGGATGTAAGGAAGCTTGGTGTGGGTGGCGTTGTGCTGCTATACAAAATGTGATCACTGTGAGAATCCCCAAGTACCAATGGATACCCCTAAGGCCCATCTTTCCCCACAATTCACTCCTCTGCCTCACTCGTCAACTGGGTTGCAACCAGCTACGAGGGGTTTTTTTAGTTCTTCTCAGCAGCAGTAGTGTTCTTCAGGGGAAGCCTTTACCTGGAATACCCATTGGGCTTGTCGCATTGTGAGTTTCAGGTCGTCACTCCCGGGAGCTACCTCCCACTTCTCGTCACCGATGGGTCCTTTAACACGGCTGGCATGAGTCCATCCTCTCTCTGCGGTTCGAATAGCTGTTTCTGCAGTAAATAAAACAACATAGGGACCTTCCCCTTGTGGTGTTAGTGTAGCTTCTTTCCAAGTTTTTATTAGGACCCCATCCCCCGGCTGTATCCTATGGATTGCTATCTGCAATGGGGACTGCTGTGCAATCAGATCCTTCTTGTAGTTCCTTGCACCCACTCATTAATTGTATAAGATTTTAATTGATCATCTTGTAAATGGGGGTGACCAAGAGGTATTTCAAGATTATAGGGCATACCATACAGCATTTCAAAAGGTGAAATTCCCAGATCAGTTCTGGGCTTCACACATATATTTAACAGAGCTAACAGCAAGCATTTTATCCAAGATGTCTTAGTTCCTATCATTAATTTTCTAAGTTGTTTTTTAATTTCCCCATTCATTCGTTCTACTTTACCAGAGCTCTGAGGGTGCCAAGGAGTATGATATTCCCATTTAATCCTTAGAATTTTCATTGTGTCACGTGTAACCTTTGACACAAAATGAGCTCCCCTGTCAGAATCTATTGCTTCTCTAATTCCATATCGAGGAATTATATTTTCTAATAGTACCTTCACTACTGTTTGTGCTGTAGCCCTTGCCGTAGGGAATGCCTCAACATAGTTTGTAAGATGGTCTACAATCACTAAGAAATATTTATATCTCCCAGTTTTAGGGAGTTCAGTAAAGTCCAACTGGATCCTTGCGAAGGGTCGATAAGCCAATTCTCGCCCTCCTGGGATTCTTTTTCTCATATTCTTTGCATTCACCCTCCAGCAAGTCATATGTCCATTAACAATCCCCTTTGCTATGTTATATACCCCTGTACACATAGAATTATTGGCAAACTGATCCACTAAGGCCTGAGTACCCCAATGTAACGTGGAACCTCCGTAACACCCTCATAGCTACTGATTTTGGGGTTTCCCTTCGTAACACGGCGCCTGGTGGCCGCTGTGCTCGGGAGAATAAAAGCAGCTCGCACCGCCCCGCCCGCACGGGACCCAAGCCGCCCGGCGACCCATCAGGACGGCCTGGACCCGGAAGCGGACCGGACCGGCGGCGGACCGGCGCCGCGGGGAGAGTGCGGGTAAAGGAGAGAGG